>NC_141534.1:270480000-270677500 GCF_021556685.1 Rattus norvegicus | reverse complement strand
TGCTCCCTTCCTCTCTATCTGCCCAGTGTCAGGGGGTGGAAAGGGTGGAAGAAAAAAGAACCCACCAAGTACCCAGAAGTAGCCACAGGTTAGAAGACAACAGCATCTGTCGAGACAACAGCCAGTCCTTACTGAACTTATCCCAGGCGGTGTAGTGACTGCACAGCTAAGAGCTGCCAGGGCCAGCTCATGTCCCCCAAGGCCATTATGTCACATGTCCAGGAATGGCTGGGTGAAGCCCATCAGCTGTGTTATGAATGGACTCCCATTTCTGGAAGATCAACAAAGGCAACCTAAATGAAGAAAACACCTGGGTCTCTAGGTAGAGTTCTTCAAGACAGTTTCCTGTCAGTTTTGAGAACAGCAGCTTGTGGTCCTGCCTTCACCATTCACCAGTTACACGTAAGTGTAGGTGAGTAAATGGGCCCTCGTTGGTGTGTGTAGTTGATGCTTCAGGCTGGTCAGGCAGCAGAGTGAAAGGTGAACTTCTGTTGCCCTAAGTAAAGAATTCACCAGGACCTTTCTCAAAACCACAGAGCCCCACACTACCCTACCAGCTGACTTAGGAACAGTTGGCTTCTGGTGTGCCTCATTAGCATAGGCAGACCACGACGTGTGTCCTTGTAAAAGTTTATTTTCAAACATCTATAACTCCTGAAGAGACCTTCAAGTGGGTATTTATCAATTAAAACACAGGCAACAGTGAGGTGTCGTGGCTCATGCCTATAAACTCAGGACTCAGGAGGTGGAGAGAGGAGGATCAAGAGCTCAAGGCCAGCCTGTTTTATGAGACCCATTGTCCAAAATTAAATAGATAGATAGATGATAGATAGATAGATAGATAGTAAATAAATCACAAGACATTAATAACATTCTTGTTACCCAAGTCTACCTTCTAGGTCCTGCCCACCAAGGCCAGAAAACCACCTTGGAGGTCACAACCTTGTGGGACCTGGAGACTACCCTGTGGTCTGTAAGAGGTGCGGAGTATCTGGTGCTGCGTTTCAGTCACAGCCCCTCCGTCCTGAGTGGCTCTTAACGGAGTGCCCTAGTTGGGACCCTCTATCCCCCACACTCCACTGTTATCCTAGAACCTGTTAAACGTTAACATTCTTACTGACTTCCTAGATCAGAAACTACAGGCGGACAAGGCTTTGCTCTAACAACCATGCTCCAGTTCACTCTGACAGATGCTGTAGCTGAAGAAAAATAAACAAGCCTATTTTTCCCACTTACTTGGAAACGAAACAGTTAAGTTTTTAAGTGGTTAGACACCTGGAATTTTTGCTGGGATTTTTCTATATTCAGGAAAAAGAAATGGGGGGAGTGGGGACCACCTCATTTTTATGTGACTGACTTATGTAAAGTCACTTTGATTGGAGAACGTGACAATGAGACCAGACCTGGTCTTTAGCTAAGAAAGGCTGCGACTGTAACCTTAGCACGGTGAATATCCACCGTCTGAAGGTGAAGCCACCTGATGATGTCACCTTTTTAATAGATGTCAGCATCTATCTAATCACGCTGTGACATCATTGATAGCTGTTGGATGTTCCTGTGTGCCATTTGACTTTAGCTCCTGGAATCACGAGCAGCCACTTGGTGACAGAGTCCACGGAATGAGAAGAACATCTTAAATTTCACCTCAAACGTATCTTCCGTCATTCTTATATGTAAATATATGGAAAGACACCATTTTGTTGTATACAATAAAGGGGCATTAGATGTATTTATAAATACGTTTTCTTGTTTTAAGATTTATTTTAAAACAGGCTTTTACATGAAAGAAATTAAGGCCCATTATGCGTACACAGATGCCCAAGAAAGGAGTGAGCTGCGTGATGCAGCACACACCGTTCGATAATCTCATATTGGTTTATAAAGCCCAGAGAACACATTTAAATGAAGGGGGATCGAGGGCGCATGATGGACAGCACTGAAATCTCTTCCACTTGATTAAAAATTCCTAGTTCCTCTTGAGCGAATTGTTCGGAGTTTTTGAGCAGCCTCTGCCCTGATTAAAACAAATTAGCATCAAAGATCCCCTGTTGAATGAGAAGTCATTAATTGAGAAACAAGCAGTGCTCCTTAATTACCTTTAGAACAGAGAGAGAGCAAATACTCGGAGGTTCCAGAGGGGCCGCCTGGCCTGCACCACAGGCTCCTTCCACAGAGCTGCTGGAATAAAACTCAGCTGCAGACACTATCGGGGACCATCCGTGCAGGCTTCAGTAAACACCTCGGATTGTTTATCCAAGGAAAATACCTACCCGGCAACTACCAACGGAAGTGAGAGGAGCGTGTTTGCTTTCTTCCTTTGGTGGATGCTTTTAAAAATGCGTTTTGTCCATGTCCCCATCGATGGAGAAATCATGAAAGCTATTGTTTTGGACACAAATGCCCCCCACCCTTTTTTGTAAAACACTTCACTTACGAAATTCCTAGCGAGATTCCAGAAGCATCTGAACAGGTGAGAAAATTCATTTTTTAGTTGGACATAAAGTGTTGAACTTCAAAAAATATCTATCTTCAGATGAAAATGTCTATGTATATATACATATATGTATGTATGTGTGTATGAAGATAGGGTCTCACTCTGCAGGTGTTTTTGGTTTTATTTTATTTAATTTGAGACAGGGTCTCACGAAGTAGACTGGGTTGGCCAGGAACTCACTATAGTAGCTCAGGCTAGCCTAGAACATGTGATGGTTCTCCTGCCTAAGTTCCCAGAGATCTGACATTCTGAGGAAATTGTGACAGGGCACCTTGTTCTGTCCCTCACAACAGTCCTCAAATTGAGGTGGAAGCCAGCTCCCTCTTTCCCCAGGAGCTGGAACACACTGAATATTACATGTGGGACTAGCACTGGACAAGCACCCTGCTAGAATGCTGCAGGCTCCAAAGGCCCTAAAACCCTTTCTGCGCATGTTCCCTGGCAGGAAGAAACTATGCAGGGGTGGTGGGGAGGAGGCGGGATCTGACAAAGGACAAAATCCCACATAAGGCTAGCATCTGGATCTATACTAATGTGGCTAAGGCCCAACATGAAAATTTTATTTAATTTCAGAGGATAAAGAGAGCATTTTACCAGTTGAATTACTCTTTATACCAATAGACTGCAGATCTCAAACTTTTCAGACATTAATCGCTATTCTCCATCATGACGATAAACTTGACATCACTACAATCTTCTCCGATAGTGTCTTGGAGCCTATATCAAAACGTTTTTCAAGACTCTATCAAGAGTAATTTGTTTCAAAAGAAAAATGTTACTGTGAATTGTATGGGCACTGTGTTGGGATTATAATCACAGCTGAAACATTTGTAACAGTAGAAAAATTGGATTCTGTTGTTGTTGTTCCAGGTAGTTCCAATAAAGGTGTAACAAGGGCCTTTAGATATTCTTCAGGATAAAGTAATCCTCAGTTCAGAATGTGCAAAACCAAAGTGACTCAGCAACAGATTTCCACCCAACAGCTGCCGATGCTGTCATACCCACATTCCTGCTCAGAACAGGGAAGCCAAGACATTGTATCGTCTGCATCAAAATACACATTGTATCGTCTGCATAAAGCCACAAGGCAAAAATCCTTGGGCATCATTAATAGACCCTATAGTCTCACCACCGGCAAGCCAATGAGCTGTTGGCTTGTAGAAAAAGGCCTGTTCTTTGCCAGCTCACTGCAAGAGGTGTTCTTTTCTCAAGCACAGGAAGGTCAGATTGGAGCCATGGCTTGAGGAGTCAGCAAGGAGTGGACAGGGGTGGGGGATTTCAGGGGCTCCTCTTCCAGACAGATCATCTGCAAATGGATGTTGGGGAGGTGCCTGCGAGTGAGCAAGCTTCGGTTGAATCTGGAGTTCTGACGCCCAGAACTTGACAAGCCAAGCATCCTGTTTGCTACTGTGTATTTGCACTTTGAGGTAATTCATTTCAGGCTGGAATCAAATCGTTTTAGGCAGAGCTAGTGTTTTTTGGTGTCCTTCCAGCCGGCCTTCCCTCTTGAGTGCCATCGTATTTCAAATAAGCCAGCATCATCACGAGGGAGCAAAACTGCAGGAGACCACTTTATGCTGTTTGCTTGTTCCTAAAGCACTGCTTGATAGGGGTGTGAGCACGCACGTATGCACGCACACATGCACGCACATCTGCAGCTGGAGGGACAAACTATAGTGAATGGAGGGTCACGTGGCCTGTGCCGATAGGAAACGCACCACCAGCTTAGTGCTTGCTACAAAAACTACCATCTGAAGTTAATGTTTAGTTACCAGACATGTAAAGGATATTTTGAGATCCTGAGAAGCACAAGTCTGAGTCACCAGGGACGCATTCCAATGATATCAACTGCATCTTCCTCATTTAGCATCTCTGTGAACTGTTACCTACACACACACACACACACACTCTCTCTCTCTCTCTCTCTCTCTCTCTCACACACACTCTCTCTCTCTCTCACACGCAGCTCAACAGAAGCAGAAAGCAGTGCTCACAATCTGGCGAGTTTAATTTTTGGATCCTTGTACAGTAATACACAGTGTGTGACCATGGCCTCCTCTGATAGCATCAATGGCAGTAACAAAGAAGCCACAAAGTGAAGCAGAAGTAGGTAGGCATGTTTTTCTTTCTTTTAAGTGTGTAAGGACATTCTCATCCAAACTGTATTCTCCCACATGTCCCATGGCACATCTTAGGTAAGTTCTTTTTTGGTTTTTTGTTTTGTTTTGTTTTTTGTTTTGTTTTGTTTTTAATCATAGTTCACTTGGAAATAGCTTAGACAACTGACCCAGGCATTTAAAAAATGGGGGCTTGTCATTTGACTTCATAGAAAAATTTGATTGTGTCCCATTTTTAAAGCAACTGTCCAAATCTTAAGGCCACTTAGCACATCATCAGAACGTACATGATCTAGGATGCCTTTGAGCACCGGGGGCTCTAGAAAGACAGGAGATGGATTGCTACCAGAATTTATTTTCACTAGTATCTTTCTCCAGTGGGTTTCCTAGAGCTCTCTGCTCACCCGGGCAGCTAGTTCAAAGCGGCTTGTGCTTAACTGTCCTGGCTGAGCAAAACCATCACCTCTGCCAAAAGCCTGCTGGTGAGCAGAGGATGTGCGGCTGCTGGGTCTCAGTCAGAACAGCCTCCAGCACAGGAATGGGGAGAATTACCTCATCAATGGAAGGTCTAAGCTGGGGAGATAGGAAGTATGGATGAAATGGGGCAGAGAGCTTAGTTTATAGACAAAGATCCAAAATGACACTGCAGCTTCACGGTTAGAAGGTGCAGCAGCCAAGTGTGTGGGTTCAAAGCTATGAGTGGGACTGAGTTCCCAGTATGTACATTTCTGGGGGGGGGGCTCTCTTCTTAAAATCAGTTTTGAGACAAATCTCTCAAATCTGCATGCTAGGCCGTCTCTCTGGATTAGACAGCCATTTTGGTCTCCCCCAACATCTCTTGTGGGTTGCTCTTCGGAATACATGACAGAAAGCAACCTTGGAGGGAGGAGGGAAGAAGGGAGGAGGAAGAGGGAGGAGGAAGCAATCTTCTGACTGAGCAGAGGCACAGGGAAGCACTTAGACTGATCAGGATCCTGGCCAAAGGCCTGATGTAGATTGTGGGGCAAAGAGAGGACTTTTCAGGTATTTGATATTTGTGTGTGTGCACGAATGTGCTCATGTGTCTGTCTGTGTTTTGCATGTGCACACCTGTGCAGGTACATGCAGGTACAAGTACACACCTGTGCATTTGTTTGGAGGCCAGAGGTCAACCTCCAGTGTTCAAAGGATTATCCACCTTAAACATACATTTATTGATTGATGGATGGATGGATGTGTTTTTGGCATGATGGTGAATGTGGAGGTCAGAGAGCAACTCATGGGGAACTATGGCCATAGATGGTTCTCTCCCTTCACCATGTATGTCCTGGGGACCAAACTCAGGCTTTGAGGCTTGTTGGCAAGTGCCCTTACCCACTGAGGCATTTTGCCAACCTAACACTCTCCTCCTGTCTTTTTGAGACAAGTTCTCTTAGCAGTAGCAATTAGACTCTGCTGACTGGCCAGTGAGTCCCAGATTCCCGAAGGATTGGTCTCTTTCAGAGACCCCACTACTAGGATTACAGGGTGCGTGCCACTTTGCCAGGGTCTGTGCACATGAATGCAGGTGCCTACAGAGGTTGGGAAACTCTCTTGAAGCTGGAGTCATGGGCAGTTGCAAGCTGTCTGATGTAGGCTGGGAATAAACTCAGGACCTCGGCAAGTGCTGTCTGTGCAGGCTCCTAATTGCTGTGCCATCTCGATCGTCCACATAAGCGGCCTTGGAGCGATGGCTCAGGTCCTCCTGCACAGGAAGCACCTTGTGAAGTGAGCGTCTCTTCAGCACCACAGGTATTTGATCCTTATGTGTAGCTGGAGGGGAATCAGGGCTTCTGGCAGTGAACAAAGCTTGGGCCCAAATTGCCACAGATGACTAATCTCAAAGCTTGCCAGAGAATGTGAGGGCTTCGTCCAGTCTGTCCCAGGTGCTGGGGGACTGGGGAGGTGGCAGAGGACAAGGGAGGAGGGAGATGGAAGGAAGAGAGTCCCCAGTTCACATTCATCCAAGGCAACTTAGTGAGCCCCAAGAGCTGGGATACATCTCAGTGTATCCTTAGCATGAACAAGACCCCAATCCCAGGAAACGTTAACACAAACCACACATCCATGGCCACAGACCCTCACCGAGGATTCGAATCCTCAGTGTCTCTTGAGCAAACCCCCATTCTAAGAAAAAGCCCGTCAGGCATTTGATTCAGAGAGCATGTGGGGGAAAGGTCAGTGAGGCTCTGAATCGGGGAGGGGAGAATGATGTGGTTTGAATATGAAAATTGACAACATACCTTTCACAACCACCTTCCATTGGGAGGGGCCTTAGATTCTGAGCAGTGCTCTTAGCTGCATGATCTTGGGAGGGTCAACAGGATATGATGATGATGATGATGATGATGGTGGTGGTGGTGGTGGTGGTGGTGGTGATGACGAAAACATTGGGAGAAATGACCAGCCTAGTGGTGCTAGCCCCTGATCTCAACACTCAGGAGGCCAGAGAATTGGAGGGTTAAGGCCAGCCTGGGTTGTAAGGAAGACTTTGGAAAAACAAACAAAGCGAAGCAAACCTTTCAACCTTCAACACACAAAACCGATAAAAACCCTGTATTTGGTGATGGAGCACGGAGAAGCCATTTTTTTTTTATGTTAACTGAAGTTCTGATTAGTAGCAGGTCATAGTCTAGAACATATGCTTTAACGGCACATTTAAAAGTTTACACAATCAACGTTTAACACAGGCCTAAACACCTGCAAGCATACAGACATGTAGTTACAGTCATGTTTTTTCTTCATTTAAGAATCTGGGTAAAAGTAAAATGTTAACCGTGTACCACTAGAAACCACTGCTGAGCACCCAGCTGGCCTGGATTCCTTGAAAAATTATGCAAAATTCCATTATGAAAAAATGGAATTAGAGAGATGAATCATTTAAAGAACTCTGGAACTGCAGATGCAGGCAGCACAGCCCAGGGCAGGGTGTCCCTTTGCATGGGTAAGAGCTTCTGGGCAACTCACTGAGCAGGCAGGCCGCCCTGTCCTTGAGTCTGGAGATGGGAATCTGCCCTCACAGAGAGTCTATGATCAATTAAGTCCTGAGCTCACTCTTGAGAAGCAGCAAGTGGGGTTTGCAAGAAAAAGTGTACCCAGGTGGACTCTGATGAGTTCTCACTTTCTGAAGCTTTTAAACACAAAACCCGCTTAAGTAGCTCTGCGGGTGCTAAGAAAAAGCCCTCAGAATGGCGCAGGGGCTTCTGTCTCTCCTTGCCCCGTCTGGGGGTGGGTGCTGGCCCTGTCCATCCTTGCTCTTTGTGGGTGAGCACTGTCACTGTAGCTCTGGTTAGATGTCCTCAAGGAGTCCTCTGAGAATGGCTTCACCAAGACACAGGGTTAGACCAGAGTTCTGTTGCTCCAAATGTCAGGCTGGGTAAGAAAACCCACAGGATGTCCTTTTGAACAAACATACTTGACTTGAAAAGATGCATAAACTTAATATATGGATCCACAGATATGTCAAGCGGGAGGAAAGAGCCCCAGCCTGCCCCACCCGCCCGTGATTAGACCAGCCATCTCTGAGGATGTCAACAGCTCTGAAGGGGGGAGTGTTCCCCTCTTTACAATAGGGTTGGGCTTTCAGAACTTCCCCAGCACCCCACACACACCCTGGCAGACACGCTCTAAATCATCCCATGGCAGGGACAATGGCCGCTACATAGGTACCTCTGACTCATTAATGCCCAAGGAAGTTGAGATGTCAGAAGGATTGTTGGCACAGATGTTCTAATTAATGTTTCCTCTTGAACAGAACAGGACAGACAGGGCTGGGAGGCAGCTCAGTGGGTCAAGTGTTTGCCCTGACGCAAGCTTGAGGACCCATGTTCAATCCTCCTGAGTCCACTGAAGAGACAGATGAGAGGATCCCTGGGGCTCGCCAGCTAAGCTAGCTAAACCAGCAGCTTCTGGTCTGTGAGAGATCCCATCTCTAAAATCAAATTGGATCAAATCAAGTAAATGAAGATTAGGGAAGACACCAGAATCCAAAGTCTGGCTCTCTATATACACATGAATGCGCGTGCGTACACACACACACACACATACACACACACACACACACACACGCATGCATGTATGTATACATACACTTTTACACGTGCCCACATGCATGCACACATACACACTCTCATACACATGCATGTATATACACATGTGCACTTACATATACGCTCGCATGTGTACACACTAACAATACTCTGCAGTACAGATCACTTTTCTCTGCTTATCACTAATTTAAGCTTGTTACTCCTTCAAAGCAATTCTGAGCATCTTAACTCTGTTTAAAACTTACCAAACCGACTCATAAACACAAGACACCATGTTTTCACCAGGACTTCTTGTCAAGATAGCGTTCCCAAGTCAATTTCAAAGCTCCATTCCAGGCAACTGCAAGTGCTCATACTTGGCAGAGTAAGCTCTCACAGGCTGAGGAGTCCTTCCCAAGTCATTCTATGCTGAAGTGTTCAGAATTCCATTTTAAAGGTTTCCAAGAGAATCAATCATTTGAATTAACTTCTCAGAGGAAAGTCTGCATTTAGGAAGTGCAGTGGGGGGAGGAAGACACGGAGAATGAGGGAGAACGAGGCCTTTTTGGTTCACTTCCCCCCGGGGGCGAAGAATTTTATTTCCAGTAAAATGCTTTATAAGCTGAGAGTGTATTGCATAATTGGCCACAGAGTTAACGGTAGAGCGTGACATTGCATTAATTCCATAATTATCTAAAACTCAAAATTTTTTGAAGTTTTAAGAACCTGGGGGATTCACAGTGGGTGAGACTGGACTTCCACAGGTCTGTTCTAGCTTCGTTGTTGGCAATTACACAACCTGTGTGACTACTTTACTGTCCAGGACTATTCTTTACAGGGACCGGTTCTTCCATTTTCATGGGGGTGGGGTGGGGGAGATCACCATGGAAAGTGTCCAAAAGGCGGCGATCAAATTACTTGGTTATTTTTAGGAGACGTTCATGAATTCAGCTCGACTAGTTTTCTGAGAGATGATGTCCTGGGAATTACCAACAGCCACTGCCCCCTCCCCAACCCAAACCCCATGGGCTGTAGAGAAAATTTCTAAAACTATTCTACAAATTCATCTGATTTCGAGTGCATGGAAAATAGAGTAGAAGGATCATGCCAACGTAAGGAATATAAGCTATATCCAAAAGGCTAGTTATCAAAATAAGACAGTCATGGTTAGATGCAACCTAACTATGCTTTAAAGATGCAACTACATAGTCTGTGGTCATTTCTGTTTCATAGTACACTCTATCCTCATCCAATCAAGCTATGTGTGTATACATGGCATTTGAAATAAATATTTGATATTGCGATAGGATCATATTCTGCTACTGTACAACCATGGCATGCAGCGACTAGGTATTGACTCTAAGGTGTCGTCACCTTCCAAATCCCAAAGAACATGAAACATGTGCAAACTGTACTTAACACTGATCGGATGGAATGGCTTTTGTGTTACAGGAAACCACAGGGAATGCAGCAGCTTCGGGACCCTTTTGCATTGTTCTTGTATCCCCGGTAGTCACCCTGAAGTCAGCCATGGCTGCTGCTCCGAGCTGAGTGAGCTTCAGTGAGCTACTGTTGCTATACTCCCCATTCCATGTGAGGGCTCCCACTTTTGTCTTTCCTCTCTGCTCTGATGGGGGGCGGGGGTTGCGTCGTCAGGGATGTTTGGCATGTGGTCAGCAAAGAATTTGCCTTTAGAATGTAGACTCCTCACAGCACCGCGTGACTGCGTTGGAGATGGGGATCTTGCTGAGGCTTGCCGGACCCAGCTCTTGTCTGCTTGCATTCTACAGGAAGAAGTTGGCAGCCGGGGAACTTGGAAAGTGTTACCTTTAAAATACATTTCGTTACACTTGTAAATAAGAAGTGGCAAACAGAAGAGAGCTGGAAGAAAATGACACATTCTTGTGCAGACTCATGGGAACAACTCTGGCCTGGCAGCAAAGCATCATGGGTGGACCAGAAGCTCTGCTACGGAATGACAGGCTTGGCTCTTCAGGTTCTCCAACTGGAGGCTGCTTGTGGAAGGAGGGGACACCAATTGCCAGGCAGCCCCTTTTATACCTGTCTTTTCAGGAGTGTCCTCCATTCCCTGAATTCCGACAAACTTCCTGACTCTCTGCTCTGACATTCCCACTAGTTGAAAACTGCTACCTTCTCAAACTGACTCTGGACCCCAGGTGGTCACGTGGAGGATTTAAACACATGACTTACAGCTTATTAAATGGAAGCCTTGCTTTCATGTTTGTCAGGAGGCAAAATGGCAGTCGCAGCTGCTAGAGCTTGTTCTTCTCCTACTCTGATGCCAATGACCTAAGTTTGCAAACGAGGCAAGAAAAACTGTACATTTCTCATTATTCAAGCATTATAAAATGTCTTTCTTTAAAGTCTTGGGATATAAACAGTTGATTTATATGAATTACATATTTCCATCTGCAATAAGAAACAATATACATCTTTTTTTCCATACTAAGTTATGTTAGCTCCCAGTCTGAGAGAGCCATAAAAACTGACTTTATCACTTGTAACCCTCAATACTGTTACTTAAAAAAAAAAACAACTCACTAGCAGTCTCTGGCCTTTTGGGACACTGCCCACTTAGAGGGAATTGTACCTGGCCCTGATCATAGGACATTATCCTGTGTGAGATCCAAGGCCACAAAACAGCTCTAACAGAAGCCATTTGTGAAGTAACTTGGGTGCACAGTACAGAGCTGGTTCCCATTCTCAGACACAAGTTCCTTGGCGTGTGGAGAGGTGCTTCCGATTGCGCACTCCAGAAGTCTTGTCTTTATTATCGGAAGGCTTCTGCTGTGAAATGTCTATCAGGGCACTGGCGATAGCAAGTCCTGGAAAGAAAGGAGAAAGATTTAGACTCTCATGGACATATGTGGGGTGGGTGGAGGTGGCTTCCGGCCATGCTAACTCCCATGAAAAGCTTAGGTCTTTACTAATGATCTAGCAGCGAACATCACACAGAAGAACAAGAAACTGAGTAAAACACTGGACCACCAGGTCAGAGACTGGGAAACATGATGGTCAACTGTGCACACTACTCCTTGTCTCACGTCTGTGTCTGAACGCAGATTTGTTCCAGATGGAGTGGGAAAGCTCCAAGATTACTATTTTGGTTTTGCATCTATAAACAAAACTCGTTAGATGTGCCTTTTAAAAGAAGCTTAGATCACTTAGTTTCTGGTTATCTTTCTCTGTCCTTGGCAAGTACTGCGCCTTGTTTCTGTAGAGTCCTATAATTCTTGAGTAAAGCAAAATAAACTCTAAAATTCCCATCCTTTGCCTCAGGGCTGGACTGCTGAACCTTTTTTAAGACCTGACAGAAGGGCCCTAGGGTCTTAGAAAATTGACTTTTTAAGTGAGCTGACCCAGCCCTTACATCCTCATGGGGCATCTTCATGTGTTGCTTCCCAAGGAAGAGCTTTTTTGGGGAATTATACCACACAAGATAATATTGAATCATCTTTTTCTCCTGGGTCAACTTATTCTATGTAAGCTCCAAATACAATCTGGCAGGAACAGAACTGAGCGCTTCTGAACAGAAAAAAAAAAAAAGATGTCAATAAAGGACCATAGGACAAAGGAGGTCCTATAGGAGGTCATCTAACCTTAGAAGCCTTCATCAGAGGTAAATGCTAAGTCTCCTTGGCCATAAAAGGGACAATGTGACATAGTTCCCACCCCTGGAACAGAGCCAGCAGGACGTGGGCCTCCATGAGAGCTGATGGTTACTGTAGACAGAAGGCTTGTTTATGTATTTTACTTTATTTTCTTCCTTCAAGGAATGTTCTCTCTGCCCAGGTTAATCACTACATGATAATCAGAGACAGCCTAAGTTTGGGAGGTGAAAATGTGGGTAATGCTTCAGCAAAATGGTAAACACAGACATTCAGGACAGCCTTTAAGGCTGTGGGAAAGAACTCTGAAAACATGAGTTAAAAAAAAAAAAAAAATATATATATATATATATATATATATATATATATATAATTTCTCACCATGTGAAATATAAAGATGCAATGTAAGTTACTTGAGAGCTTTTACATACCAAGAAAAACAGAGGCAAGTGCACTAAGAGCCAACTTGTCAGAAAGGTCATCTGAGGATGGGATCCCACCCAGCTAAGTTTATACAAAGGCAGGCAGATCTCTAAATTCATTTGCTATGCTGAAAAAAATGTACTTGCTGTCTTCATCTAAAAATCAAGAGGCTAAGGTCATGTAATGCTGAATCTTGGCAAGATCAAGAGGGAACCTGGAGTAAATGACTGAACTGATATGTAAATAAGACTGGACTTTGGTTCTGAAAGAGATGAGCTGTCAGGGAGTGATGGCAGTTCTTTTTTTAGAATTTTTTTTTCCTAGCAAGTGCTGAGCTGTCTGGAGATCTCTGGATTGGAAAAATCCATGGAGAGCGAATACAACTCTTTTAGAATTTTTTTTTTCCTTGGTTGGAAATCCCAAGAATTGCTTGAAGAGCTAACAGCTCTTTTAGAATTTTCCTCTGAGTTTCTAGTTTTGATTGGAAAACCCAAGGATCACATTTAGAATTTTTCTAAGAGAATTTCTGACTTGGTCAGAAAAAAACATCTAAGAATTTCTTTCTAGCAGCTTTTCTGACTTTGGTCAGAAAACTCATGTTTAATCCAGAGAGCTTTCAGAATGTTTTCTAGCACGGAAGAACTGTCTCTCCAGAGAGCTGACCAGGGAGCCACCCGAGCAGAGCACAGGCTGTCAGCGTGGACTCCGATTTGATTTTGAGTCATTTGTTTCACTGCTCCCAGACACCCCTTCTCTCAGAACAGAGGCTGATCCTTGGCACACTGGGTCCCTTCAAAGTAGATTTTGGTAGTCTTTGACCCACCTTTGTAAGAAACTCTGAAAGCTGAGTAGAGGGAGTGTGGCTAGAGGACCTGGGTCCCCAGCTAAGACGTTGAACACTGGAGAGAGAAGAAAGAGCTTTTCTATTCAAGGAAGCTGAGTCAGAGAAGGAATGTAGTGAGCTCCCAGTGAGATGTGTTCTGATTGGAAAGGAAAGAAACTCCTCAAGGACATCCAGGTGCTGACGGAGGAGCAGCTATGGCTGGACGGAGAAGAAATTACATTCCCAGCAATCGCCTTTCAGAATCTCAGTATCACTCTGGAACTTGCAGAGATAATACTGGCTCACACTTAAAATGAATGTGTTCTTGTCCGTTGGCAAACACAAGAACTCCTGAAGTATCGTGAATTGTGTTGTAGGGTTTACTCATGGTCAATACTTTATTCTTTAACTCATGGACGTAAAGGGCTTTGATTTAATTTTTAAAAAGAATATCCTTTGGTTACGCTCACTGAAAGTTCAGATGGAGCAGATCTCAAGTGTCCTCAGGTCTCCTGGCACACTTCTCATAATTTATAACTTCCTGTTGGATCACCCCTGGCACCAACTCATCCAGAGTCAGCCAAACATAAGGAACAATCTATGGCTCCTTTACTGAGGCCACTTACACCATTTCTATATCCAAATATGAAGTCATGCCAGAGCTCTTACATGGAGCTCCAAATGTTGTTCCTCACAGCAGACCTAAGGCTAAAAAACTTCAGATGCCAGAGTAGGGAACTCTCTGCTAATTCTTTGTATGTGGGGGTACAGGATGCCCAAAGCTTAATTAAAGAAGTGTCCCTCACAGCGTACTCGGTTTATCCTGGATTTTGGAGCCTGGGAACACAGTGAACTGAAAAATCATACACCTCATTTTAGTTAATATACAAATAAAATGGAAAGTCATGCTTACTTTTAACCTGACGGCTTTTATGTGCTTTCCTATGCGAATGCTGTCTATGGACAGCACTAAACATGCTGGGAACCTTGAGAGTCCTTGGACAGTGGCACTTAAGTGTCTACCCTGTGTGGTTGTAGAGGACAGTCTGGGTCACTTTTGTCCTTTGCGTAGGTTAAATGACATTTTCACTCAGAGTTATTAACCTTGGGTCCCTTACCCAAGTTCATGGTTTGTGGCCCATCAGGAGCTCATGATTTCATAATTAGGAACAGTGCAAAGGTCAAATAATTGTTTATGTTTGTGTAACTTGAATGTCAAATGTAAGGATTTTTATTTCTAATTTTTCAATTCTTCCTGTATGATGTCTGGTAAACTTTTTATCACCAGAAGAACCCAGAAGATGACAAATCTTCACCCTACCTGAAATGTGAGGAAGACTGAAACAGGCCCAACTTCCCAAATTTTTCAGGGAACACGCATAGCCTCTGGGGAGGCCTAATCTCTAGCTTTAGGCCTTGGCGTTCTTTGTTATTTAAATGTATCTGCTTTTATTAAATGACATAAAGAAAAGCCAATTTAGTAGCTTTTAAGGGAGGGATGTTATCTCTTTCTTGTTCCCTAATGCATGTTAGGGCACAGGCTGAACCATGCAGACAATATCCTGATCCTAAATTAGAACCGTCCAGGGCAGCGTCGGCTGCTGGTTCAGAAAGCAGCCTATGGGCTTCATGGAGTAGCCCAGGATGCCGGTGAGCAACATGTCAGACTGTTCACAAAGTCGGCAGTGACTACCTATCCTTCCGGGCCCTTAGGGTTAAGGAATAGCAGAGTAGCCTGCATAAGTCTTGACTTCAGTTTCAACACAGGACAACTGGGAAAAGGAAAAGCTTACCATAACCAGCTGCACAGGACACTACACTTCTAGATGGCCTGTTTATAGCCCCCATGACCCAACACTGCAATCCAGACACAACAGCTTTCGTTTGTCCTCTGAGAGCCTCACCCTCCACCCAATGGTAAGTAAGGCTTTGACTGAAGGTGGCTACCTCCCTTCCCACATCAAGTGCTTTCGTTTGTCCTCTGAGAGCCTCACCCTCCACAGCCCAGTGGTAAGGCTTTGACTGAAGGCAGCTACCTCCCTTCCCACATCAAGTTCTTGAAATAGCTTCATGACACAGGTTGTGGTTTCGGATCCATGCTGGCCATGAAGTGTTGGAGATGAGCAAACAAGGCCGAAGCCAACAGAGTAACCCACAATCAGCTTCTGAGAGGGGCCCCGCTGTGCCTCCTGTCTCCCACACTGGAGAGCCTAGAGCTTCTCCTGTCAGAGCCTTTCCTGAATTGACCAGGAGAGGAAGTGTGCCATCAGATCCTGTGTCATGGCACAAGCAGATTGCCACTAGAGTTCCATTAAAATCAGGTCCCCCCCACACCCCCAGAATCATTTTTCAAAACGTCACACAAATCATCTGATGGAATCCACTTCTTGTGTTCTCTAGGCCTCCAATAGCTCCTTGTTATCAAGGCAATACAATTAACTGTGGGGACAATTCATTATTTTAGACTGGCGGTCTGAAGGAATTTCATTTACTATGTCACGGTGACGGGCCAACACTGTGGGCGAGCAGAATGTGCATCAATATACCCAGAGATTCAATAGAAATGCTAGGGTTTAATATTTACTGTGAGCCTTAGCTCTTTGTACTTCTAACTCTTAAACACCAACACTGACATAATTTAAATAGTAAGTTGAAACCGTGTATGTAAGGAAGCCCTTCTGTTTCCCCACCTCCCATGACCTCCTGGCGTTTCCAGTGCGTTGCCCTGGGTCGCCCAGGTGGGGATAATCCGTGAAGGAAGTAGAATCCTTCTCAGGATTTCCCTCAGTAAATGGGTTTGGTTTGGCAGTCAGGGTGTTGGGTGCTGAAAATTACCACAGCTATTTTATAAGTGGGTAGAAAAACGTGCTAAGATTACACTTAGCTGTAACCTGAACTACGCTTGCTTCCTCAGGCAAATGTGCCCGGAAGGAACGGAGCATGAATAGCTGATAATCAACCCTCAACTGGCAAATGCACTTCTCCAAGCAGGGTGACACGCCAGGAGTTCAGTTACTGTTTGTAAAACCCTGGTTTCCCCCAGTGGGACTGAGGGGTAACGGGAGGCCCTGGCAGTAACAATGTAATCATAAGCTACCGATGCATGTTTCTTTACAGTCGTGCAAAAACAATTAATAAGTGCAATAAGAAAGTATTGCACGTGGAATGAAAGTGCCTTGGAAGGAGTGTTCTGGCTTCACAGATAGACGTCGCACTTCCGTTTCCCATTTGTACAGAAGCCTTGAAAGGACCGTTCATTTCGAAGTGCTTTCCTCCCAGGTCTGTGCAAGAGCGGGCGCCACTATATATTTTAATTTTCCAGGAAAACAGCTTCATTAGGCGTGAAAGGTTAATTGCAGGTTTAAGTGGAGTTCAGAGAACGGTGCGGGGTCTGCAGTGAATTGCAGTCTGCTTCAGGAAGACGGAATGAGTGCTATAAAGTGTGTGCCCTGCCGAAATGTTTTACTACCCCATTTACTATCTGTCTTCTTTTACTGTGTGTATTTGTAGTTCTTCTAAACCTTTAATGGCTACAGTTTTATTTCACTGTAATCAGATTTAAATGGAAATACCATGCTGGGACGTTTAAATGTTTTCCTTCTGATTCTATATAGCTACATACTTGTGCTCAGAGGCTGGGCGATCCTTCACATGATTAAGAAAGTGACTTTGGGAAACTTTGATGTCACCCACACTCTGCCATTGTGCAGACTCCGCTGAACGCTCAGCAGGGCCCAGCTCGCCAACATGCGGCCATGGCTGGATGCATAATTAGAAAATATGCATTTCCATTTTAATTTATCTTTTGGAAGGCTACCACAAGTGAAGTCATTATTAGGCAAAACTCCAAAGGTTACATTGTTGAATAAAAATTGAGATGCTTCAAGTGCTCCAGACACTGGAATGACAAGCGGATCAGGAATACTTGTCAGAGCGTAAAGAAATGTTTGCTCTCACCTACTAAAAATGACTGACTGACCACTACAGATTCATGTGTTCAAGTGAACTTTGTATTCTGTTTATAAAATCTCGTTTGGCCTTTAACACATGATAACATTCTGTAACTTAATTTGTAGACTCTGTTTAATTAGAGAAAATGTAATTCTGCAAATTCCATGGATACTTTATCCAGTATTTTGTAACACTCTGAGCATACCCTGGACTTTGATCTGATCCCTCATTGGCTGGAATGTGCTCTCTCAAATCTTGATTTAACATGAAGTCCCATGATGTGGGAAGCAAGTGGGGCTTCCTCCATATCTCATTGGTTGGTTCTAACTTTAATTCCACTGAAGGATATTTTACTTGGTTCTTTTCTATAATTTTTATTTTTAGAGTTGTGACGTATAGAACCCGGCCTTTACGGCAGCAGCTGTCTAAACTCAGAAGTAAATCTGAAACTCAGTTGAGACAGAAGAACTGTGCAGCCCTTTGGGAGCTAAGGCAGAAAGACTGTAGGTTTAGGTCAGTCCAGCCTATATAATAAAACTCTGTCTCAAGACAAATTAGACTAAGACCCCAATGACACTTATAATATAGCATAATCACCCATTTTAAGACTAGTCATCCTGAATTTCAAAGTATTTATCATTAGCTAAAAAACTCAAAAATGGCAATACTGTAACAATGGTCATGTTTGACTTTTCATTGTGTACAGAAATTGTACTTTAGTATTTCTCAACCAAATGAAGCTATGTGTGCAAGCATGTTTGTAAGCTATAAGGTATCCAGAGTTGATTGGCAAACTAAGAATGCCTCAAAAACTCCCAACTCCTAACCATCAAAGGTTATCTGGAGAGCAAGTCACTCCTTGGGAAGCATTTCTCAAGCAGCTGCTACCCCTGAGAGCTGCTCTTGTCCCTAAATGACAAATGAGACAGTCCGATGTAAGAGGTCTGGCAACCCATGGAACTTTCATCATTGTTCATCAAAAGCATGCTGTCTTTTCACCAAGTTATGGTGAAGAATGTATACTGAGGACTGTTCTGAGTGCCTGGTACCTACGACTTCAGAAATGTCAGTTTTCTGAATGAATGCCTCCTCCCTGAGGACTAGCTTTCATGGTGCCGAAGGCTATGTGCCAAGTGTTCACAGGAGGAGGCAACCAGGAGTCCTACACAGCTCTAAGCTTCTGAACACAGCAACAGCAGCACAATATGACAGTCCTAAGGGTGAAGTGGTGGTAAGACTATCTTGGCAGCAACCAATAGCTTTCTAATTGGACCTAAGACCTGATCAACGGGGACGAGAAACCTGGCCAATTACCTGAGCCAGTGAAGTCTTGGATCTTAGGGGGAGAAACTACAATGAGTTTACGAATCCAGCACGATTCCTAATGACATCCTAAGTATTTGCCCTTAGACTTAAAGGTGTGTGGTCCTCACCCCTCATCTTCTCTTTGCAACAGACAGAGGCCACTGCAGAAAACCACAGCCAATCAAAACACAGAGCTGTGGAACCCAGTCTCAACAGATACATCTATGAAGCACTTCAGCACGCAAGGCAGGAATGTTTTGGAAGAGAGGGCAAGCTTGTGAGAGGTGGAGGTCAGGGAGTTTGCTGTGAGACCGTGTCTGTATTAGAAGCTGCATCATACAGCTTAAACCAACAGGACGGCCTAAACATAAGCTGAACAAGAACAATGGAACCAAAGTGAATGTGGGAGAGACCACAGGGCCTCAGCCCTCCACAGAGAACTACAGGCAGCTAAGGGATGCTGAGTGGGAGAAACAGTCCTCTCCAGGAAGCAGCACATGGGTTCTCCAATACCAAATTGCCAAGCATGAGAACACACATACAGGTAACATGATACAGTCTGGGCAAGTTATATATAGAGATGCATATGCATATATACATACATCGATGCAACAATAGTTAAATAAAAGAGCACATGAATCATTTGTAAAGGAGTGAGGAGGAGTATATGGGGGCTTGGAGGGAGGAAAGATAAGGAGAAAATGATATTGTCTCCAAAATAAAAGAAATGTCACCATCACCATCACCACCTTCATATGAAAAGTCTTGAGCCAAAGAGGAACAGAGAAAGCACTGGAATTGTGTAATTGTGATGCTGTCTTATGGTAGTATTCACTATTCATTCATTCATCATTCATTCACTCATGCATACATTCAAAACCAAGTATGATTCTGAGTTGGGATGCCAGATAAAGGAGACAACACAGAAAAACAGACTAGAAGACTCACAGACAGCACCTACTGAGACAGCGTGAGCCATGAGCTGATACTGAATTCAGTTCTCATGGCAGGAGTCTCTTGAGAACAGGGACAGTGCTTGTGAGGGCTTGTGTGACATGTGTGCAATGTCCATGCATTAGTGAATGTGCCTATGCATTAGGAGTGTGCCTATGCATGGGGTGTGTTCATGAATTAGTGAACGTGCCCATGCATTAGGGGTGTGTTCATGCATTAGGGGTGTGCTCATGCATTAGGGGTGTGCCCATGCATTAGGGGTGTGTTCATGCATTAGGGAGTGTGTCCATGCATTAGGAGTGTGCCCATGCATTAGGGAGTGTGTCCATGCATTAGGGGTGTATTCATACATTAGTGAGTGTGTCCATGCATTAGGAGTGTGCCCATGCATTAGGGGTGTGTTCATGCATTAGGGAGTATGTTCGTGCATTAGGGAGTGTGTCTGTGCATTAGTGAGTGTGCCCATGCATTAGGGGTGTGTTCATGCATTAGGGAGTGTGTCCATGCATTACGAGTGTGTCCATGCAGTAGTGAGTGTCCCTATGCATTAGTGAGTGTGCGTATGCCTGTGCATTAGGGAGTGTGTTCATGCATTAGGGAGTGTGTCCATGCATTAGTGAGTGTGTTTGTGTATCAGGGAGTGTGTTCATGCATTAGGAGTGTGCCCGTGCATTAGGGAGTGTGCCCGTGCATTAGTGAGTGTGTCCTGTGCATTAGGAGTGTGCCCATGCATTAGGGAGTGTGTCCGTGCATTAGTGAGTGTGCCCATGCATTAGGGAGTGTGCCCGTGCATTAGGGGTGTGCCCATACATTAGGGAGTGTGCCCGTGCATTAGGGGTGTGCCCATACATTAGGGAGTGTGCCCATGCATTAGGGAGTGTGATCGTGCATTAGGAGTGTGTTCTGTGCATTAGGAGTGTGCCTATGCATTAGTGAGTGTGTCCATGCATTAGTGAGTGTGCCCATGCATTAAGGAGTGTGCCCGTGCATTAGGAGTGTGCCCATGCATTAGGGAGTGTGCCCGTGCATTAGGAGTGTGCCCATGCATTAGGGAGTGTGCCCGTGCATTAGTAAGTGTGCCCATGCATTAGGGAGTATGTCCATGCATTACGAGTGTGTCCATGCAGTAGTGAGGGTCCCTATGCATTAGTGAGTGTGAGTATGCCTGTGCATTAGGGAGTGTGTCCATGCAGTAGTGAGTGCCTGTACAGTAGGAAAAGTGAAAGTAGCCAAGCTCACCGCTAATGGCATATCATGGCATCCCACGGAGAAAGCATTGTTAGATTCATGTTACTTATGTCGTGTGGGGCCGATGATCATCTCGCAGTTTCTTAGATAAGCACGCTTTCTCACCCAGTCTCTGCCATGCTCCTCAAGACCATTCTGCTGAAGTGGGTCACGCAGCTATTTTTACTCTGGCTTAGACAGATGGCCCGAGAATCGCAAGTGTGGAAGTGACTCGTTCAGTTCACACAGCTGGTGGGGTGCAGGGACCCGAACACCCCGCCCCTGATCATGGGGCTCCAGCTCTGTTCACTTTGTGGGTGAAGGAAGGAGTATGTAGCTTCAAAATAGGCACCAACTTCAGGATTTGGAGCCAAAAGAAAAGAGCAAAACAAACACTCGTAGGGATGTGAAATCGGCATGGTCAGAGGCACTAATTACTGTCAAGGGTAACAACAGCCACAACAACAAGGCACAGAACAACACTCTGCCACCATTGATCAAAGGCTTGGGAAAGTCGGGCACTGCCCTCAGGATAGCACACACAGCACTGTGTGCATGCATGCAAATAGGATAACCGCACAGGTCAGGCTGATTAGCATGTATGGAGGGCATGGTGCAGCCAGTGTGTGGTAGCTGGCTGTTCCCAGCTGGGGCAAAGGTGCAAGAGCTCCTGGGTGTGCGAACTGTCGCATGCGGGGTTTTGATTTGCTAGCTGGAAAGAGCTTCGGGACGCCTTAGGCCACTGAGAGACATGGAGGGCACCCAGGAGCAGGGGAGTAGCTATTTTTATTAAGTCAGAGAAGCAACAGCAGTGCTGAGCATGAGATGGGGTGCCCAGGGTGGGGATTCCAGAGGGATAATAACAGTAACCAGTGAAGGGTGAGAGAGCAGTCACAGAGCTTTGTGCTCCTAGGGAGGTGGTCTGTAATTTCAAGTCTCGGTGTCTGGAGGCTACTGTGGGCGTGCAGGGGGGGAATGGGGTGGGCATGGGAGGAAGGACACAGTATAAGCATGGCTGTGGCTCAGGCTGTCAATGGGGTGACCTGAGGGCAATGATCTGCAAGTGCCACTGTGCCTCCCAATTACAACCCCAAGGACCAGGCAGGCTTCGCCCAGGCAGGGAGGGCAGCCGGAGGAGCCTCTGGCTCAGTCGCTCAGTGCGTATCACAGCCGAACACGTTTCAGTGTCTGTGGCTGTTGTGTACAAGATTGACAAAAACCAGAAACAGCTGCCACACTGGCCTGATGTCAAAGCCCCAGCAACAGCTCTCCCTGAATGTCCCTGGAGCCCCTGCTGAATTATAAACCAACCCTGGCAATCCCACCCAGGCTCTGTTTCCCTGCTGGAGCCCTCAGCTTCGCCTTTCACGCTCCCTCTCTGAGGTCTGTACAAGAAGTTAGAAGCCTACACAGATGCCTTCTGTAGAACTGGTCCAGCTCATAGACTCTTCTATGATTTCTATGGTTTGAATATGCTTGGCCTGGATAGTGGTACCGTTAGGAGGAATGGCCTTGTTGGAGGAAGTGTGTCACTGTGGGGGTGGGCTTGGAGACCCTCTCCTTAGCCATGTGGGAGCCAGTCTTCTCCCGTTTGACTTTGGAATACGGTAATAGAACTCTCAGGTTCTTCTCCAGTGAAGCCAGCCCTAATTAAATGTTGTCCTTTAAAAGAGATGGCTTGGTCCTGGTGTCTTTCCACAGCAGTAAACCCTGACTAAGACAATCACCATAGCTGGGCAGCATTTGTGGGGTACCTCACAAGCTTTTTAAAAGACCACTGTGTTAAAAACAGATCAAACCACGCACAGCTACCTACATAATGTCAAAATGTTATTTTTAATAATAAACTGCGTTAGTAAAGCAAGCTTGTGGCCTCTAACTGAACTCAGATCAAACCCCCACTTCCAGCCATGCAGTGAAAACAGGAGAGAGATTGTTACAGGGCACCACGATTTCCTATCAATGTCATTGTAAATCTTAGAGCTTAAGTCTTACCAAAAGTTATTATGGATAAATTAAAGGCCAAAGGCGCTTTTAACAACAACTGAGGTGTCTGTAGGTAACTGGTCCTTGCAGTTACCTTTGCAGGAGAGAAGTTCTCAGGACCTGCTCTCCTAGGAACTCCACAGGATGACTGACCTTCAGCCTCTCGGGCATGGGAAAATGAAACTTTCACTCTCTGAAGCAGTTTTGAGCATCTCCCATAAACCCTGATCCTTCTGATGGAAAAAAAAACCCATCATTTTCTTGGGCTTTGTCTTGGGAACAATGAAGGAGGCTGTTGGGCAACTACGAATTGAGAGCTGTCACACAGTCAGCATTGATGGGGGAACTTTCAAGTTGTAAATCATAGAGGATCTGGCTTTGATCTGGAACTTTCTGATGTCCACAGGGATGAACACCGCCCGGTGTTCACACCCAGGTATCTCCATGCATGAGGAGAGTTCTCAGGCCTGGGGTTCAGGGTCCCTGCTGGGCACACACTGTTACTCACATGCACCCCTCCAGGAGGGGCACTCTGCCCACCACAGGTTCCTCATATGGAGTCAGTGAATGAGTTAAGTGTTGGGAGGAGGCTGGCATCTTGGTGCATCTACGTCCTTACAACAGGCTGGCTGGGAATGGAAGGGAACCCAAATGTCATCTGTGGGAGGGTCGGCCCACTCTGCCCTCTTTATGAGGCAAATTCACCTTGGATGCCATCTACCTACTTTGGTAATTGCCTCTGCTGGCACCAGATTAGAAGAACACTTTCAGGTCAGTAAAGGAAAGCGCTTATGATCAGCGGTCGATGAGAGCCCTGGGCTCAGTTGTGCTCTGTAAAGGGTTTTCAAATTAGGCTTGCTCCCAGGTCTGGGCAAGGGGCCAGTTCACCACCCAGCTGCCTCTGACGCTGGCACAGTGGTGGATGCGTTCCCATAATTAGAGGGCAAAATGATCTTTAACAAAGAAACAGAATTTAATATTATATTCTAGAGGCACTGCATCTAAGAGAATGAAGCTGAATGGGAGATTACTTTTATTTTATTTTAATTTCCCCACAAAGCAGTGTGAAAGGGAGAGTCTTCACAGCTAACAGTGATTCACTTATATCCACGATTGCTTCTCTGCCTGGCCACTTAACACCATCATAATCAAAACGGAAGCGGAGTCCGGCAAGCACATCCTCTAGGTAGTCACATCTGACTTCTGTTTGCTCTTTTTGCGTAGAAAGGGCAAACTACGTGTTTTTATTTCTCCAGTCAAGTACTGGATGAGGAAAAATGATTATGAGGAATGAGTCACTAGACTGAAAGACTCTCCCATAGTTCCAGAGAGCATTCTGACGTGAATCGTCACAGCCTCAGCGTGCAGGCCTAGAGAGAGTGCCTCCTGTGTTCCCTAAAGCCACCACTGTCTTATCAAGAAAGAATCCCGCTGTGTCCCGCAGAAGGATTTTCGGATCCACCCCACCCAACGCCAAATGCTGCTTCTTTTACAGGCTACTTAACCTTTCTCAAACATTTATCGTGCGGGATTGGCATTTGAAAAGGGAGGTGAATTGAGAAGTGAAAAAATGCATTTTTTAAACATAAAAGCAATCTGCTCGACTTCCCATCTTTAACATATTGACATATGTTTTGTTCCAGTATTACTTGAAATCAGCTTTGAGATAAAAGTTCATATTAATTATCCCATAATGTAGCCTAATCACTGCTGACATTTTGAGAGAGTTGATACAACCAAGATGGAAACTAAAAAGTGGGTGCAGAAATATGTCATGTATTAATCCCCAAAGCCCCCATCTCCTCCATGAGCTCACTTCACTTAGAGTGGTACCTGACAAAGGCCAGTACTGGAGGAAGTAGGGTGGGGCAGGACTGGACTCCTTGACCCGCTCAGGGGTGGACTCCTCCCTCCCTCAATCTGTCTGGTTCATGAGCCAAAAAGATGTTGGCTATGACTCAGTTTTAATCTTACCATTTTATTAATTTATTAGCCTTTGGTCTGCCACAAGAATAAGACAGGACGCATCAAAGGACATCATTCTCTTTCTCAGTGACCTCCCAGAAAGAAGCACGTGTTAGACCCAACCTCTGGAATCAACCAGCAAACATTGCAAATGTAATAATAAAATGATCGTTTAATATGTATAACTTTCTAAATTCCTGTGAGGAAATAAGGTAAGCCAAACAGCATCTCCCTCTTTAATTTTCCGTTTCTAGGATGACCTTAAACCATTGCTACAGTGTGTGGTTAGTCAACATCAACACTGCAATTTATTTCCCCTTGTGCAAATGAGTGGAAACCGAGATAAACATAGCTGTGATGGAACAGGAGAGAGAGCGAGAGAGAGAGAGAGAGAGAGAGAGAGAGAGAGAGAGAGAGAGAGAGAGAGAGCGAGCGAGCTTTGGATTTTCTCAACTTCTTCAGTACACGTACTCAAAGATGGATTTGTTCAGTGTGCAAGAACACCAACACAGGGCTACGCCTTGTCTTACCACCTCTCCCTTGTGACTGAAAACCATGTCAAAATGTGGAAAAAACAAGCCAAGGGTCAACTTCATAAAGTAATCCTACAATATCATTCCCCTAATAAAGACACCACACACACACACACACACACACACACACACACACACACACAATTAGACGGGGCCCAATGAATCTAAAGTTCCCAACCATTCTTCAAGTGCATGTTCACATTTGGAATCGCCGATATGAATGTGGCAGAACTGTTTCCTAGTTTAGAACAATTTGTCTCACTTCTGTTTTTAACAGTTTTTAACTTCTGGGAAGGAAGAGACAGCAGGCATCCCAAACTGAGCCTAGGTCATGGGATTGGAGATCATTAACTAACCAACAGACAACTCTGCTTCCCAGAGTGCACTGAGTCAGACATTGGTTAACAACTTTCCAGACTTTCATACAACATAATTAATACAGTCTCGACCATGGAAAATTACATTTTAATGACTTTCTGTCCAAGTTACATGAATCTTATGTAAGGAAAATCTTAGGAAG
This sequence comes from Rattus norvegicus, assembly GCF_021556685.1. NCBI lineage: Eukaryota > Metazoa > Chordata > Mammalia > Rodentia > Muridae > Rattus > Rattus norvegicus. The sequence goes on along the minus strand of NC_141534.1, from coordinate 270,651,527 downwards.
TCTAAGATTTCCTTTCTATGCAAGTTATTAAAATTTGTGTTTGAATGTAGCTTTTTTCATTAACATTAAATCAGTTAGCTTTAATTTCTGAAAAAAAAAAAGACTGCTAAGTTTTCCCATAATAGTTTTCACAGCTTTAATTTGCATTCACGGGAAAAAAACACAATAAATTAATTTTCTTTTCTTGGGAAGAATTTGACAAATGCATTAATCATGAAGAAGGCAGATTTGGTTTCCTTTCCATTTTTTTCACGCAAAGATACAATGTGTCTAAGAGAAGGCTGAGTTAACGTTCTTCAAGCAAATGAGATGCGATAATAGCAGGGCATTTGGGGAAGCAGAAAGTGTAAATCTGGAGGACTTAGTCTCCAGTAATACAAGAGCACTCAGGCTCCCAAATGGTCCAGGGAGCCACAGACTGCAGAGAGATTATTCTCATTTTGTCCTTTGGGAACTCCCACCAAAGTCAGACGTCTTCACACACAGAGCAGGTTGTCCCTGAAATCACTTGGGTCCCTCTGAACCCTCCTAGCTCTGCCCTAAGGCGGTGAGCGTACAAAGGGTTTGGATGATGTTGACTCACAGCACGGAAAGCTTTATACAGGATTTAGATAGAAACCAGCGTTAAAACCATTCCCAACACTCACACCGTGCACCGATGCATCTGAGTGCGGGCAGACAACCAGTGGGACACAGCACAGATACGTCTCTCTTTTGCCGTTTGTCCGCTTGTACTGGGGGCATCACACGTTTATAGGTAGTGTGAGTTTGGCCTGCCTCTATGGTTTCAGTGTTTCTTGTGCTGTGTGAAAGGTCTTTCCAAGTCTGACCACAGCAAGATCTCCTGTCTCATCTATGATACTTCCTGATTGTCACTTCATTTTAATGTTACAAAAACACAAAGGAAGTTAAGGAAGCAACCTCGACTGCTTTGTTCTCAGTAAGTAGTCATGATTCTGAGATTCTGAATTATTTCAGTAATTAAAATATTTATATGAAACAAATATATGCCTTACATGCATATATATACACACACACATATATACACATACATACACACATGTAGACAGCATATACACATATACACACAGCCAGTCTCTCTCTCTCTCTCTCTCTCTCTCTCTCTCTCTCTCTCTCTCTCTCTCTCAAGTTATATTATGGGATCAGCCCATCAGAACAATTTTGCTACCAGCAGAAATACTTTAAACCTTAAAAAAAGGTATGCACAGTAAAATTCTGTAAAAAAAGAAAGAAAGAAAAGAAAAGGGAAAAAGGGAAATCTGCTAGGTGTGGTGGTACATTGCTTTTAGTCCCAGAACTTGAACTTGGTAGGCAGAGGCAGGTAGATCTCTTAGTTCCCGGCTAGCCAATGCTACATAGAGAGACCTTGTCAAAAAAAAAAAAAGATTAAAAAGCAAAACAAAAACAAACAAAACGAAAACCCCTGTTTTACCACTTTAAGCTGTGGTTTGTGGGAGCCCATGCTCAGTGTGTGTGGGGACAAACACTGCTATCCTAAGGAGCAAAAGGGAGCAAAGGGACCCCATGCACCCCTCCCAAGCTCGAGAGGTTCCTTGTGGTAGGAATTCCTTTCTTCCCACTGCCTTCTGCTTCTATAGAATAAATTTACCTTCCTCACACTAATCCACAACTCTTTTCTCTGCACATTATCTTATGAAAAGTTTACTTTGCATATTAGTTTTTAAATTTTGAAGTCTTTTCTATGTCACAATGCACCAGTTGGGAAAAAAAGTCAGTACCAGTGGGATATTTTTGCTAATGATAATCCTCACTGACCGAGAAAAACAACCCTGTTTTCTTGCATGTATTGAAGGGCTGCCTGATTTTATTTTAAGGAATATTTATGTTGGGTTGGCTATTTTTCTTTAGAAACATCCAGCAGTATTAAACTTTAAAACTGTTACAAGATGACTAAGTAGAAACTCATTATTCTGTCTTATGAAAACGTACAAGTCCTACTTAACAAGAATTAAAATATAAACATTTCCCGAGCTTAGACAACGCCTATCTGCTTGTGAAAACATACACAGCGTCTTCACTGCCATCAAGGCACTTCGATAGAAGCACGCGGTTGACAGCAGCTCCGGGCCCTGGTCCTAAGCTATCACTACAGCAGCCCTGGGTGGGTCACGCAGCTCTGGGTGGGAAGGGCAAGCCTTCTCTGTTTCTCTAGGGGACTACACCATCTTGAATGCAGGGAAACTCGCTGTCCAGGAACACTCGCTCCCCAAGCTTTGAAAACAAGAATTTTTGGTAAACTGAACTATTCGTTGAGTCACTCAGCTGTTTCTGTTTCTGTTTCTTTTGGGAAATGCATGGTTATAAAGTGTCCTAAATTTGAGATGATCCCATTTTAGATGAAGTTGTTCACCTTATACTTTATCCTGGCTCCGTTCTAGTTATCCAGGCACCGCACCCACGATGTGGCCTTCTCTAGACATGGGTTTATCTTGGGGTCCATTCTGAGTGCTTTGAGAGGGGTGCATCTGCAACCCACTGCTGAAACCTGACAATCCCTGTTAGCCTCAAAGCTGAGCTGTGAACAGCAGCACGGGAAGGAACCGGGGTGGACTCTGGCGCCAGCACGGTGACCCTGGGACTGGGGACCCTCAGTTTGCCTGGCTGTAGCTAGGGCCTCCTTGCTTGTCCTTTTTTAAAGCGCTGATTTCTAGAGCTTTCTTCTGTGTCTTTTCTCTCATATCTGACAGACACAAAGGGCTGTGTACGCCCTTTAATACATTTTAACTCACATGTAAGCTTCAGGGACAAAATATGTCCCCTAAGTACGCCCTGTGCCCATTTCTTTCAGAAGGTCAACAATTACCGTCCTTTCGTTCTCCATCTATTGTCCCCACTCTGTGTAACCCGCCCCTCATTTCCCAGCCTCTCTGCTTTAAAAAGCCCGCAGTGTGATGGCTGGCATTTGCTCCTGATTAAATAACTGTGTCATCTAAACCTTCTTCCATTCCTGAGGGCCTCCTGTGCAGCTACAGAAATGCCCACTAAATCTCCATGATGCCAGCCAGGAGCTGTGAGCAACTCTGACGGTCAAGCCCACGCTAGATTCTTCAGGTGGTTTTGGCAACCACCTCTGTTACCAGGCTACTCGCAGGTCCTCGTTCTCCTCTGCAGATGATGGACATTTGAATGTCTCCAGATATGCACCAGCTGCAGAGACATGCCTGGTGCTGAGAGGCTTCTCGCAGTCTTTGTCTCCCTGCACCCCGCCCCTCCCCAGGCTGCTTTCTATAGGTGCCCTACAACTCTGGGCTTATGAAAGTATGACTTCGCACCACTGACCACAGGAGCTCCCTGCTAAACACAGAGGGATGTTCTCGGATTCTGGTTAGCCACATATGGGCACTGCAGGGGAAAGCTCACATCTGTCTCCTAACCTTAGGCCTCCTCTTTCCCTTCCATCAGCTCCCTAGATGGTCTCTTGGAAGAGTCTTGGGCCAGGTCCAGAACAATGGTGTGTGTGTGTGTGTGTGTGTGTGTGTGTGTGTGTGTGTGTGTGTGAGAGAGAGAGAGAGAGAGAGAGAGAGAGAGAGAGAGAGAGCATGTGTGTGCTTCTCTGAGTAATAATCTTACCATTACCCTCCTTTGCCCACAGACACTGAAGGACCCTAGGGGCTTTGCCAGCCTTATACCCACTGCCTCAGGTCAAGATTAGGCCAAGTTCCATTTTCCACCCACAGTTCTTGGGAGGAGCAGGAACATTCTTGAAAAAAACCACAGAATGTACTGATAGTCACCTGACCCTCTGGCCCAGATAGAGTTCGAATGCCTGTCATATGCTTGCTAGCCAATAGAGTCAAAGGTCAATATGCTTAGCCAATAAGTTTAAACTGTAAGCTTGCTGATGTAACCTGTACCCCTAAGAAGTATAAAAACTGCTTGTTATAGCCATTTGGGGTCACCTTCTAATCACTCCCCAGGAGGGGCTGATTGAAGATCAACTCTGTTGTGATGTGCTGGAAAAATAAACCTCTTGTGTTTGCATATCTGTCTCAGTAAGACTCACTTCGAGCCTTACAACATGAGAGCCAGACACAGGGGATCCCAGAGAAGTAAGATCCAAGAGTCATGGTCTCCACTCTAATTTTCGTGTGTCCACTACTCGGCATGATAAATACAGTCGAAAATGCTATTCCAGAAAAAGCTGGAGACCTCTTATCTCACCAGCAATATTAATGTGGTGACCGTCAGCTTACCACCCAGTGAGGCTCTGTCTTTACCTTGTGGGCTAAGTGATGGTGGCTTACATCTCTTGCATTGAGTTTCTCTATTGTTATTTTAAAGCATGGCTATTATTGAGTACACAATGCACCTGACATCTCACACAGACACAGGGGAATGAATATACTGATCTCCATATTATAAAAAGATCCACACATGCAAGGTCACTAGGCGCAGCATGTATTGTCATTATGCAGCATACCACAGTGGCCATATTCTATTCTGAACACTATCTATAGCCCTTCCAAAGTCGGCCAAGTGCTTGCTAACACTTCATCTCTTCATCTCATCCACGAAGGCAGAGGATTCCTAACTCCGGATTGGACTCTGGCTCTGTCTGCACACTGCTATACAGTCCCTTAATACAGTAATGGTTCTCGATACTATCTGATTGAATATGGCCCTTAAAACATGCTATACAAGAGTTAGAGAATACACAGTCTACATGAAGAATGTTCATTAAGCCAATAGGACACTAAGATACAGGAGGAATGTAAGGAAGAACTTGAACGAATGTGCCTTTCACTGGGTATTTCTTACACATTGCTACACAGGGCTACATCTAAGTAGATACAGAGCAACCAACCACGGGGCTACATCTAAGTAGATACAGAGCAACCAACCACGGGGCTACATTTAAGTAGATACAGAGCAACCAAGAATCCCTTAGGTGCAAATGCAGAGAATACAAATGTCTTTAAGATGGTGACTAAATACTTAATAAGACTGCAGCCAATGATGGAGTTTGAACGGATCTAGGATGATTCTAAACAAGAAAGCATGTAAATTTCTTATGATTTGTACAGTATTATGTCTGGAAATTTAATTAAATATAAGATCCATATAAAACCTCTGAGTTTAATTGTTTTTTTTTCTTTGATTTTTGAGACAGGGTCTTCCTATGTAGCCATGGAATTAACTGTGTAGACCAGGTTGGCATGGAACTCACAGAGACCTGCCTGCCTCTGCACCCCAAGTGCTGGGATTAAAGGTGTGCACCACCACCAGCTGGTGCAGAGTTGGTATATGAACCAGAAGTTCAGATAATGTAAAACAGTCTTCGTTTTTCCTTAGTGAGTGTCCCATAGGCTCTTTAAGATGGCAAAGAAGGCAGGATGTCACCGTTCCATATGGTACAGATGACACAGGATCCCTTCCCCATGTCAACTGGATGCCTTTAGACTGATCCCAAACCCTGTCAACACCTGGATGCCCAGAAAGCTCAGGACATTGCTCAGATAGGGCTTTAGGTTTCCTACTTACCCAGAAAGAGTTTATAGCCTCACACTGTGAAAACACTCTCAAATTCCCATCACAGCCCAGAGGTATGAGACCCCCATTATTTCTTTACCTACAAGTCTAGACCTTGAAATTTGATCGCTAGTATGTTGTGCTATTGATAGGTAATGGGACCTTTAAAGGTGGAGCTTCATGAGAGACTGTTATGCACCTGGGTAAGTGTCCTTGACATTATATTGGAATCTGGGCTTCCGTGTATCTTTATGCTGCCTAGCTACCATGAGAAGGGCAGCCTTCTCTGACATATGCCCCAACATGATGGGGGCTGCCTCACTGTAGGTCCAACCAGCAGGTGCTAACCAACTGGTACTGAAGCTTCTGGGCCTAGGGGTCAACAGAAACCTTTCTTATGAACGCCTCAGGTATTCTGTTACAGTAACAGCAAGCTTCTTAGCACACTAGCCTCCTCTAGAGCTCTACCCACACCAGCTGTTCCACTGATAGTCCTCTACAGCACCTGAGACTTGCATAATGAGTCTCAGTGCTAATGGTTTCTTTTTTCTTTTTTTTTCTTCTTCTTGGTTCTTTTTTTCGGAGCTGGGGACCGAACCCAGGGCCTTGCGCTTCCTAGGTAAGCGCTCTACCACTGAGCTAAGTCCCCAGCCCCAGTGCTAATGGTTTCTATGTCACTGTTTCCACATCTGAGGTGGAAGGCAATCTGGCTGTTTTATCACCTTTGGATCTTCAAATCCCTCACCTTACTATATTTCTGTGGTGTAAATATTCACCAATTAGTTAAAGATCAAATTATTTCTTCAAATTTATGAAAGTAATTGCTTTGAAATTACTTAAGCTTTTCTTGAGATCTCTTAGCTAACCCTATACTCACAAGGGACATCCACATCACTATTGATCTTTTTAGCTGCTCAGAAGGCACGGGAGACATTAGAAAAGAAGCTCAGGTAAGCAGAGGGAAGGGTCACAAAAGGCAGACTACACTGGGGGAGGGCAAGAGGCATATTAAACAAGGAGTGTAAACACATTGGTCATGATTATTGAGATCAATTCTCTACAAGAAATGAAATTTTACAGAAGTCAATCAACCAGAGAATACGTATTAATAACAGAATTGCTGCTCACTTCTCCTGTGTGTCTGGTTATCAGTTTGAATGGAGATACCAGGTGAGAAAGCCCTGGCCTAAATGAGAGTGGGTCCTGAACAAAAATCTCCCCGTGAGCAGAATTAGGACAGCATTTGGTTGTGGTGGCTTGGCGGCCTGGCAAGCTATTTCACAAGGTCTTTGTTTCTTATGAACTGACATTTGAGAAAAATAAGCAAGAGTTTTTCCTTTTGAGAAAAATAAGCAAGATTTTTTCCTTTTAAAATATTAATCACATATGACTTTCCACTGTATGGAAAGTCTGTAATAGATTTAAATACCCCCGTCATTGAAATTGCACCAAACGAGTCGACGCCGCTGAGAAAACCAAACAGCAAAGCAGAGTACAAAAGCCACTGCATATGAGGAGACTTTCTGAATGTTCACAGCCACCCTGAAGAATGGACATTCCGCTCTACTGTGGAGGGAGAGACTCGGGATCCCAGGGATGGCTGACCAACCCAGGTCACAAAGTTGCTGCAATTGAAGCCATGATCAGCAAAGCTTGACAATATTCCCTGGTACCGTGCCACAAGGCACAGCATCAGGAGCACAGCCATACGTGGGGTGGAGATGTCCTGGGTTACTGTACATGGAAGCACTCTTCCTTCACACTGAAGAAATTAGAATTTGGATCTATTTGTGTGTGTGTCTGTGTATATGTCTCTGTGTATCTCCCTGGGTGTGTCTCTGTGTGTGCTTGCGTATGTCTCTCTGCATCTCTCTGTCTCTGCATCTCTCTCTGTCTCTGTCTCTCTCTCTCTCTGTGTGTGTGTGTGTGTGTGTCTGTGTATGGGTGTGCACGCACCACCTAGTGACAATTAAATGATGGCGACCAGTCCAGACTCCAGTCCTACTATCCATAATAAAGTCCCAGACAGTAGAAAATGGAGGAGTGTTGGGAGCATCAAGATCTCAAGTGTGAGAGCAAGTGATTTCTTTGCATTAGTGAAAGAGCTCCAAGCTTCCAGGGCACCAGCAGCCTCTGCCAGCACCAAGTCCCTGGTAACCGGGCGGGTGGAAAAGCAGGGTGTCTGCCTGTGACTTGACCCCAGAGAAGTTTCCTATGATCCGTTTATGACCTCTAGTAAGTATGGAAGTGCAGACCGGAAATCAGTACGGAAACAAGGCTTGGTCAGAGCCTCTCTCAGGCACACACATGCAGTAACACAGAGTCTATGGGGAGAAGGACGGCTGAAACCACAAGCTCACCTTCTCCCTACGAGTTCACGTTCTAGGTTACTTTTGCAAGCATTTCTGTCTTTGGGCTGTATTGGGTACATCCAATAGGCTGAGACTATTTCAATCAAAAGGTCTCTGGGGGTCTGTTATGTCGACTTGACCTGACTTGCTGTGTGGAGTAGCATTGTGAAAATGTATAATGTTATTTACAGTTGACAATTACAATTGGGCCATGGTGAAATCTGAGGGAGCTCAGGAGTGATGCAGAGACTGAAGAGTGGGGTTGTTACCTCCCAGTGGCCACAATCAAGTTGCTGAAGCACAGGCGTGACACTGAGGGTTCAGGCGAGGAGACTGCCCTCTTAAATGCCCATTTGAACCAGAGAGTCCTCTGGAAAGACTCGCAGGAGCTGACTCACTAATGTGCAGCCAACACTTTAACAAGTACTCTAAACGATGCTCAGCTTTGAACAGATAATTGGCCCCATTCTTCCCTTCCCTGTGTCTGTGGCTCCCACTGAAATCAATGAGTGTTGCATATTCAAAAGGGACAGAGAGAACAAAGTTGTAGGTTGAATTAATGGGATAAAGGACTGCAGAGCTCTTAAAGCTTGTGCAATTAAATTGTGGTCTCACACAATTCTCCAGGGTCACCAGCAATTTGCTGGCCTAGGAAAGCCAGCTGACTTCCCTTTCAGAGGTGTCACAATTTATAGAATGCATTTTCTTAGACATTGACACACGGTCATTCTCAGCTCAGAATCTACCTGTTCATTTGGTCTCTTTAGAATTTGATGTCTTGGAGTCTGGGACTCATTCACATGCCCTTAGCCCCAGTTACAACCACCAGTTATTTCAGAGGCAGTGTCCACTGCGAAATCATATGCATGTGAGCACCTGTGATAATCTTGTGTTTCTGTAAAAGCTTTATGCGATACACGTACCGTAAATATGTTTTATTTACTTCCTACGTGATGCTTCACCCATGCATTTTTCCATTGTCTGTGGAAAGCTGTAATTAGCAGGGACGTGGTCACCCCTATCATTACAGCCTCAATATTTGATTTGGCAGTCATTACTAAATATTTTTAATCAACAAAATATTTTTGGTAGCTTCTGCTGGACGTTCACAAAGCCACGAGAACATCTCGATATTTGCCTAAGCAGTTTCTCTTTTGGAACAAAGAGAAAGAAGGTATTATTTACCACCTTGCTTTTATATGTTAATTTCTCTCCAAGTGCTTTCCTTTTCCTCAGCAGTGGAGAGGGTGAGATATAAAATTGACACTCTAGAGAGATTAGCTAATGTGCCAAGAAAATGACCCGGACCCAGGAAGTAGAGCTGAGCCCAGAACCTTCTGTCTCCCTTTCCCCTCAATGGTTGGCTCTTGAGAAACAGGAAAACCAAATGTGAGAAATACATTGATATTCAGTCAACAGGAATGAGGGGGAATGGCAGCTGAAAGTGAGCATCGGGAAGGCGGGGGCTCAGACTGGCCCCTCAGATGTCCACAGGCAGCTGGAAGTCTGGCAGGTGGCTCTGTGGATAGTGACAGCAGGGGCCCTCGTGCTGCGACCGCATGTGGCATGTACGTCTCTGTCTGCTTGGACAACTGCTGCCTATTCCAGGCACACAAGTCCCTGTTCCTCGGAGGGCATGATCTCAGAGTCCAACATCCCCACACCCTTGGGGTCCATGCCCCATTTCCCTCCACCTAGGCAACCCACCTTGTGCTATCTTACTTCCCTAAAACCTGCATCCCGACCTCTTTCTGCCACATCTCAGAGGTCAGTGTCATTCTCAAAGTCCTTAGTACTTTATACTTGATACTTGAACTGCGGTAAGGACCCCAGGTTTGGAGTAACACTTCCTGGGTAGCTGAGGGCAGGCTGGCTGTCCATGACCACTGTGCACCATTTCTGCCTTCTGTGCTGAGTAAGTGCCTGAGCCCTGACCGCCTCAGCCTCATTCAGTGGTCACACTGGGGAGAGAAGAGATGTCCTTTGTTCTGGTGTTGGGACTGGGAAGGCACCCATAAGCGACTGGAGGAAGAACAGCCTTCTGATTGGCTGCTCTTCACCTGGTGTTGTGCCAGCTGAATCCTCTACCTGTGTGACTCCATCTGATTGTCCCACGGCCCCTCCCGGCCCCTTTGGGATTTGGGCTTTTGTCCTCATTGGCAGGATGGATGATGTGGCTTCAGAGGGGTTAAGCATCTTTACTAAAGACGGTATTGCCTGGAGGGCTTGGGTGACTCTGGAGCCCTCTCTGGGGATGTTAGTGAGGGGACATCTGTACAGTTAGGTGATTGGAACTAGGTTTATGATGCCAATGCTGGGGGAGGACAGAATATCCTGTCTGTGGACAGGGATGAGATTGGGAATCCATTTAAATGACATTTTACATATCTACTGCAGGTCAGCATGTAAAGCAGTTCAGTTTCTTAGCCCTCACACCAATAGTTTCCCCTCTCTTGTGCCACGCTCCAGCCACACCCACCACTTCTTAGAGTCTTCACCACGTGTCGTGTCATGTTTCTGCAAAGGGGAATGAGGGGCCACTGGGAGAGCTGGGCGGTCCAGGGAGTCTGCCACAGACATGGCTAATGAGTGACAGCAGCTGGCTCTATGTCCTCAGACCCAGGCCCTTCGCAGCTGCCTTGGCTGCCCTCCCTCTCAGGCGGAAAAGGCCCTGGCACTTCCCCCTTGCTACTCTATGAAGAGGGACTGCGTCCCCCAGCATTTTAGGTGGGTTGTGCCTTGACATTTCCCCCAGTTTCTACAGACTCCAGGCATCATTATGACGCCCCCTAAAGTGATGAGACGTTCCATGTAAATTTTTTTCTGTTACTTACCAAGTCTCCTATTATAAATAATGCTGATTTGACCACCCCAGTATTTGACCAAATTTCTATTCGTTTTCCCCGGGTGGATTCCTATGAAAACCACAGGGCCTGTGACTCAAGGCCCTTCAGACACGCAGTCCAATTAGGTTTACAAGAAGGCATCAGGCCATCATCACAAAGCCTTCCACAGGTACACCGACATTCAATCCTGCACTAACATGGCCGGTTTGGGTGCTATTATTATTTTAGTGTGTATAATCGATTACTAATTAGACTATAGGATTCTCACTATTTTATTGGTTGTTATTTTATCAATTGCTTCTTTATATGTTTTCCTCTTGTGTATTGATATACTGGATTATCTGCATTGATTTTCATGAGCTTTTCCTACAACAAAACAACGATCTTCTCTGTCTGTCCTGTTCCCCTGGCTTCCTTGTGTGATCTGGCTGTCTTTTTGCTCTTTTGATCAGCAAGAGGTGGCTCCTAGAGCCAGGCTGCAAGTCTCCTGCATTCTCCAAGCCGAATGCTTCCTGTTACCCCAGTGGGTGGGAAGCAGCTGCAGTCAGAAGCATGAGACTGAATCATTCAACAGTCTTAGTTAGCACACGGTGTGGGGGTGTGAAATACAGCAGAGCGGAAGCACACCATACGGGCTCTCTCAAGGTATGCAGACTCAGGAAATGAGTCAGGGACGACTTTCCAGGCTTCCAACTTTCCAACAGAGCACGCAGACAGACGGATGGATCCCTGAGTATTAGGGCTGCTCGGTAAGGAGGGCGAGGAGGTAGGGGCTAAGGGTGAGGCTGGCAAAGCCAAGGTCAGAGCACCCTGAGCTCAGTCACCAGCATGTCCCTCACGCTGTCTGCACAGGGCTTCTGCAAGATGGGCCATAAGTGGGGTGTCCGCTTTCCCCACCCACTGACTCTGCAGGTTAGCATAGCTGCTTACTTCAATTAGGGAACTGGGCCTCAGTTTTATCACCTATAAAACGAGCATGAGGCTGTGATGAGAAAATGAAGTCCCTCTCATGTTATATATGAAGAAATGGGAACGAGGAGACAGGAATTTTTCTGAGTGTATCACAGCCGGTCAGTCTGCTTACTTCAGAAGCTCCTGAGGGAAGGAATGTGTATACAGTCCGAGGGGCCTGCCAAGGGGACCCAGCATGGAGAGAACTTGCCCATAAGCTTGAAGACCCCCCTGAACCCACACAGGTGTGGAAGGGGAGGATCAAGTTCACGAAGCTGCCCTCCGGCCTCCCATGTGCACACTATGTCGCAACCCCTTCCCACTGTTATACACACACACATGCAATATAAATTTGAAAACAATGAAAATGACCTGTGCATTTTGATAAAAAAATATTCAGTATCTTGAGAGAGACAAACAAAATAACATCAGAATCCACCAGCACACTAGAAAGTAAAGGCCAGCAGCTGGCCCAGCATCTTCTCCTTCACACGTCTAATTACTCACTGAGCCTCCAGAGTAACGAGAATGGGCACTGAGCCAAGTAAGAATCCCGAGGGAAAGTCTGCTGGAAACTTTGTTACATGTGCCTACCCCAGTACTGCACTCCTTAAGGGTTAAGGTAGGATACTGCCCAATGCCCCTGCTGTGTGTGTCTGCTGTGGTGGCTTCTCAGGTGTGATCTGAGCACTGACCGTGGGCAGGAACCACCTGTGTGAGTGGAGAGGATGGGAAGGAGGACTGGAGGGAGCACAGGAGGTAGGATGGGGGAGAACAGGAGGGAGGATGGGAGGGAGCACAGGAGGGAGGACGGGAGGGAGGACAGGAGGGTGGCTTGGCTCCTGGATCTTGAGAACAGTAACCGGGAGGTGAAAAGGAGCATGAGATCTATAAGTCTCCTCTGGATGGGGCGGAATGGTACTGGTGAGAATTGCCTATCAAAAGAGCCCCTCAGGGCTGGAGAGAGGCCTCAGTGGTTAAGAGCCACAGACTGCTCTTCCAGAGGTACTGAGTTCAAATCTCAGCAACCACAAGGTGGCTCACGACCATCTGTAATGCAATCTGATGCCTTCTTCTGGTGTGTCTGAAGACAGCTACAGTGTACTCACATAAAATAATAAATCTTAATAAAAAATAAAGAGCCCCTCGCAGGACTTTGGACATGAGGCCCATGCAAAGTGCATAGGAGAAGGAAGAGCCTGTGTGTGTGAGCCACGCCCTCCCCATGGCTCAGAGCCCTGAGCCTCTGCAGAGGGCTCTTGTGGCCGTGTGGTATTGTGGATGCAAACAGTTTGGGAGGATGTTCAGCCGCCCTTTGGCTCCATTCAGGCTCCATCCATTCTGTTGGGTAATGGGTCCTAAGGCATCAGGTGAGTGGGAGCGACTGGGCAGTGTTAGTAGTGATAAGCCTTGCCCAGAGATAAGACGCCAGGTCCTCGTGGTCCCCATCCACTCTCACAGGTGGAAAGTCCCCTCCCAAGGTCCACAGAGCAAGCAGGGACTCACCTATCCTGGGCTCTCCCATCCACTTCATTTAGGGAAGATCATGTTTAATGATGCTTAAAGTATCCTTTGGGCCTCGTGATCTCTGCTTAACTACTACTCTCAAAACAGAAATATACATTTTAATCAAAGATTAAACACATTCAGTACATTTTTGTTCTTTCCCAAGGCAAGGTGATTCCCCCTGGACATTCGAGAGCATCACTCTGATAATGTTTGACACTTGTCTGCCCTATTGCGTCCCGTTTTAAAACCTTAGTAAAGTGACAAAAATTCCCGGTAATGTGTAGTTGGCTCCTCTCCTCAGCACACCCGGAGTCTTCCAGGCAGACACTGTTGGAGGGCTGCATGCGCTGCAAACAGTGAGAGGTTGAGGTGGAAGGTAGAGCAGGAGACAGGGCCCTGATTCTGAGGTGCCTGCATGCCAAGGCACTTATCCTTTGTCCTATGGCCTTTGTGAGTTTTAGAAATCAGTGTGAGCGAGAAAATGGGAGCACAGTCCCGGTTTCCAAAGTGAAAAAGCTTCTCTGTGTCTTACATTTAAGGACAGAGGCAGGGGAGATACAAAGATTTACTGAGGATACGACAGCTACTGAGTGGCAGACTGGACTGGTAACTGTTCCACAGTGACTTCAACACTAGCAACTGAGAGAAACAAGGAGTACTGGGTGGGGGACTGAACACACACACACACACACACACACACACACACACACACACACACAGAGAGAGAGAGAGAGAGAGAGAGCGAGTGAAAGAGTGAGGAAAGCAAGAGAGAGGGAGAGAGGGAAAGCAAGCTCAGTGTCAGAGTCTGGAAAGGTTTGTTTTAATGGGGCCATTTTCTTAAAAAAATAAATTAAAATTCTGAATCGAAGTGTGGCACTGTAAACCAACCCCAACTCTCCCTCTTCCTCTTGCACAGCCAGAGCCCCACGTGCTCTGCTCCCTCACAACAAAGGTTTATTTCACAGGAAGAAACAGTGAATGAACCAAGCAACGTTCTTACCATTAGGTTTAGGAGCAAAGCAGTCAGTGGGGGAGAGATGGCCAGCAAGAGGCAGAGTGTGTGTGCATCAGGGAGGTCTTGGGGATCTGTGAGATGAATGGACAGGGCGCCTCCTGCTCACAGAGTGCACTTGGCTGCTGCTCAGGTGTCCTGAGGAATATATTCACCTGGCATTTACTAAGTGTGTGTGTCCATGGTGGGCAGAATCATCATCACTCTGCAGCTGCACACCCTGGTCCCTGCGACGTTCCCAGCAAAGGGATGGCTAGATGTGATCATGGTAAATACCATGAAGTGGGGACACAACTCCATGTGGTATGAACCAGCTCCTATAACCACAGAGGTCCTTACAAGTGCAAGGACAAGGCAGAAGCAGAAGCAGGTGAGCCATATTGAGCCAGACACTGATGGCCATGAGGATGAGGGCCAAGGGATGCATCGAGCTTTCAATTCTGAAGGTCACGGAAAGGCTCTGCCTAAGTGCCTAGAGTCTGGAAGAGACCTCACAGCAGCACCGGGAAGATAGCACAAGCCCTAACCTCAGAACCCAGCTAGATCAGAGAGGAGCCGCAGATACAGAACAACGCATTTCAGCTGAGGGCTCCGGTCTGAGGTACTTGCATAACCAGGCGTTTCTGCTCCCTGCTCTCTGTAGGAAACATTATGCTGAACCACCAAGTCAGAAAACAGAGACGGAGAACACATGGAACTCCGGTCGAGAACAGCACAGATGTCTCTCCTCTGCCCCATTCAAGATGCCTGCTCGTCTGCAGAGAATCAGGCATCTTGCTAAAGTGAGTCCTGACAAGGTCACTTAATGACCTTGAGAGCCCCACCCCATTCCACTTCAGAGAGTCAAATGGACTCATGCTAAGTACTACTTACTAAAATATTCGAACATTAAAAATCATGTTATTGACTGTGGCCAATACACCTATGAATTCTCATGATGTCACACTAGCCATATAAATTGTTTACAAGTGTGTCGAAATGTTTACAAATCCTAAATCTGACAATAAAATTGGTGCTATATTTTAGAAACATTTCTTCATTTAGATTTTGAAGATTTTCAAGTTTTAGAATAAAGCTTATTTCAGTGCTGAAGTGGAAACTCCTGGTTTCTTTGGAAAGTCAGTTACGTTGAATGACATTTTGCTGGGGCGCACTGGCAAAAGGAGGTCTTGCTAAAGCAGATGCAGGAAAGGACGTTTTGCTGGAGCAGACACATGAGGGGAGCAGGCGTGAGGGAATGTAAGTACGACCTCACAGACAGTGGGAGACGAGTACTGAGCACTGCTTGGGTTTGCTCATCTTGCCATTCTGCCCCAACAATGAGCTTGTATTGGTTTGCACTACATAATCATTGTTGAGCTCAACTTGAGGTAACACAGCCATGGAGAGAAGCTCGCCCAAGAACGGCTTGTGGGATTCCTGAGGCAGCTTGCCCCTTCAGCAGCCTCGCCTCAGGCTGGTTGGTGAGCCTTGCAGTTCCTGCAGGATTGAACTACAGCTGTTGGTTTGGCCTGGTGTCTGCCTGCTGAAAGGACTGGACTGTAGCTGCTGGTTCATGTGTGCTGTCTGCCTGCCTGGAGGGCTGACTGAGTCATATTTGGTGTTTGCTTTGGGGCTGAACTACTGTCCAAGACCGAGCTCACCCCCAAAGAACTATTGCTAAATAGGTCCACTTCCCCCACACCTTAATAACTTTTCTCTTCCACTACCACTGCTGGGTTAGAGGAGAGGTTGAACCCTTATTAAAAGAAGGTTACAAAAATTTTATGCCCACACAGTGCTCAAAACAGTTTCATAGGCCAAGCCCCTTTGCTCATAGTTCATGGTTGGGAGGAAGAGCACCCCCTACATGCTTACCTATTTTTGAGCTAAAGTCCTGTACATCCAGGCTAGCCCCAAACTTGCTTTGTAGTCAAGGATAACCTTGAGCTCCCAATCTTTCTGCCTCTACCTCCCCAGTGTTGGAACGACAGGACTGAGCCTCTTAGTTTATTCAGCACTGGGGACCAAGCCCAAGGCTCTGAGCATGCGAGGTAAACGCTCTACTGAAATGTGTGCCTACCCTGGAGGAAATGTCTCGATGGGTGAACTATCATCATGATGTCTGCCGCTCCCTGAGCCCAACTACAGGGGCGTTTCTTTCCTAACGCATGCACAGCACAGAGAGAAGAATTGAGGTTATGACAGGAACTCTGGCACACAAATGCCAGTGGTGAATTCCGGCTGATTCAGTCACCTTGTGACTACAGTTCTCTTTTCCAGGAGGGGAAGCGGTCTCCTTAGTGAGTGTTAACGTTGTGCCAGTATCAAGGAATAGCAATGGGGGCCAGCACTCCACACCTGGCTCTACCCTTAAGAGCTGTGTGACTTTTGCCAGGTCATTTCAGCACGCTGAGTGCTGAATTCCTCTGTATAAGAGACAGCAATGCCTACCTCAGAAGACTAGGACATGATGGGACAACAGAGACGTGAGTGCACCTGAAGGTTCACTCATATACGCGCTCTACAATCTAAGCAAGTGTTTGTTTCGAATGAGCTGGGTGGAGCTGTGCAGCCCCCGTTACAAGTGTTTGTTTCAAATGAGCTGTGTGGAGCTGTGCAGCCCCCGTTACAAGAGGGACCGGAGGATACAGCTCCCATCCCAAGCCACTCATATTCTGAGAGAAGGCCTGTGCTGGAGTAACGGTGCACACAGTAACAGAAAACGGAGGAGAAACTGGTCAGTTCTCAAAATAAAAACTGTTTAACTCAACGAGAGCAAAAGTGTTCAAAGTAATTCTGTTTCTCCAAACATTGAAAAATTAAATTAATGACCACGTTCACGAAGGGTTGGTTTTTGTGTTATGCAATCCTCTGTGGTTATTTTACACAGAGATATTTGTAAGGGAGAAGGCAGACAGCAGAGCGAAGACGTCCTGCCCAGCACTTCTAAGATTTTCTCACGTACCACAGTGGTCTGCAGACTATGAGGTCTGTATGCTCACTGTATGGGTTTTCTGAGTCTCAGATATGGTATGGTACAGGGGAATACAAGTCCAGGAAAAACTCTCAGGCTTAAAGCCAATTTGGTTCTTGCTGAAGCAGAGGTTTTCAAGTTTTTTTTTTTTTTTTTTTTTTTTTTTTACAAACAGAGCTTTAACATAAAATTGTACACTGTT
This sequence comes from Rattus norvegicus, assembly GCF_021556685.1. Classification (NCBI taxonomy): domain Eukaryota; kingdom Metazoa; phylum Chordata; class Mammalia; order Rodentia; family Muridae; genus Rattus; species Rattus norvegicus. The sequence goes on along the minus strand of NC_141534.1, from coordinate 270,634,189 downwards.
AAATGCATTGTTTTATTAGTGGAAGCATAAGTTATGGTTATCATGCTGTAAACCAATTACCTTGATAATTGTAAACATTTATTTATTATAAAGTCGATCAATGAGAACAATGTGGCTTTTGTGCTGAACACAGAAATCTGACACTGTATTCATAGTCAAGCCATTTCTAGCCGTTCCGGTCCTACTGTATTAAGACAACTTTGCATTCTACAATTGCACATTAAACAGATTTTTAAATAAGTCCTCTTGTAATCCAGTTCATTCTTCAAATAAGCAACTTGGTTGCTCAGAATTGGAATTAAAGTCTATTTGATCATAAATAATGATCCAGCATTTCTCAATGTCAGGCGGGGGTGCTGGTTGCCAGGGACCATGGCTCTTAGCCTCAGGGTGAGTGGAGGTCCTGGGGAGTTGAACCCTAACAGGTTGACACTCCTCCAGCAGTGTAACTGCAGCATCTTGCTAAACTCTGTGGAAAGGTCTGTCTCAGCTGAGTTTCTTCTTATATGTTGTGGGTTATGCGCATCTGGCAGAGTGGCTTGTGTCCTTGGGAAACCGTAACCGTGACTCTACCTCTCTGCATTTACTCACATGCTGTGGATCTTGGCTATCTTTGGTAACCATGAGCACTAGTGTATTTACTTTAGTGCCTGGGAACTGGTCAGTCCAAGGTGAGGATTGTAGACATTCTGACATTCTTACAGACGTTGGATACTTTCACTTTAGAAGTGCAGTTTGTAGCCACTGAAGGAAGCATAGTATCCACCCTAGCAGTGCCGACACTCAGCAGTAGGAAAAACTGGACTGAATGAACTCTTTGTTTTCATTTCTTAAATTTAGTCCCTCAGACAAGAGAACCTGATTATAGACTTTATTTTCTTTTACAATCATTTTTAAGATGAAAAGCAAAAACCAGACTTAACTACATCTTTAGGAGTTGGGAATTTTTAAGATGAAAAAATAAATTTAACTATATCTTTAGAAGTTGGAAAAATATTTGCTTTCAAAGTTGGAGATCTTCACAGCAGCGAACAATTCTAAGAGTGAACTCTGCAACCTGGCTGTGCTGAGCTTTAGAAGCAAGACAAGGACAAACATGTGCGTAGCCTTGGGGCTGATTTATGAAAGTAGAGATCTCACCCTTAGTGTCCACCACCTGCCACTGGTCCTGTGATAACTCTCCAAGGGACAGCCCTGGGCACTGCAGGAACGGCCAGTAGGAACAAGGATGTCCTGCAGGTAGTAGCCCCTTCCTCTGGGGTAAGAGCCATATTTCAGGGGGTGTGATGGTTTGAACATGCTTGGTCCATGGGAAATGGCACTATCAGGAGGTGTGGCCCTGTTAGAGGAAGTGTGCCGTCCTGTAGGCAGGCACCATCCTGTGGTGTTCTAGTGCTCACGCTGCGCCTTCTGGTCGGGATGTAGAGCTCTCAGCTCCTCCCGCACCAGGCCTGCCTAGATGCCCCCATGCTTTCCACCTTGACGATAATGGACGGAGCCTCTGAACCTGTAAGCCAGATCCAATTACATGTTGTCCTTCTAAGAGTTACCTTGGGCGTGCTAGGCAAGCACCCCACCACCAAGCTGTATCCCAATCACAAAAGAACACACATGGTATGCACTCACTGATAAGTGGATATTAGCCCAAAACCTTGGAAAACCCAAGATATAATCCACAGACCGCATGAAGCTCAAGAAGAATACAGATGCTTCAGTCCTTCTTAGAAGGGGGACAAAATACTTGCAGGTGGAAATATGGAGACAAAGTGTGGAGCAGAGACTGAAGGAAAGGCCATCGAGAGACTGCCCCACCTGGGGATCCATTCCATATGCAGATACCAAATCCAGACACTACTGGGGATGCCAAGAAGTGCATGCTGACTGGAGCCTGATATAGCTGTCCCCTGAGAGGCTCTGACAGAGCCTGACAAATACAGAGGTGGATGCTTGCAGCCAACCATTGGACTGAGAACGGGGTCCCCAATGGAGGAGTTGGAGAAAGGACTGAAGTAACTGAAGGGCATTGCAGCCCCATAGGAAGAACAACAATATCAACCAACCAGATACCCCAGAGCTCCCCAGGGACTAAACCATGAACCAAAGAGTACACATGGAGTGACCCATGGCTCCAGCTGCATATGTAGCAGAGGATGGCCCTGTCTGGCATCGATGGGAGAAGAGGCCCTTGGTCCTGTGAAGGCTAGATGCCCCAGTGTAGGGGAATGTCAGGGCCAGGAGGTGGAAGGAGTGGGTGGGTAAGGGGAGCACCCTCATAGAAGTAAGGGGAAGGAGGATGGGATAGGGGGTTTCTAGAAGGGAAACCGGGAAAGGGAATAACATTTGAAATGTAAATAAAAATATCCAATAAAAGAAAAGAAAAAAGAGTTGTCTTGGTCATGGTGTCTCATCAGAGCAGTGAAACCCTAAAACAAGTGGAAACAAAATGGCTGGGGTCGGCAGATCCCTCTGTTCATTCCATCATGTCTACTGCTGCTGAGGTCATCTGTGCAGGGGCAGTTGTGAGACTTTCCCAGCAGGTAACTGACTTGAAGACTAGACCTTGGCCTGTCCAGAGACTGTCTGTTTTCTCAGAACTACACCTCAGTTCCTTCCCAGTCACTCTTCTTCACACCCTGTCAGAGCTCTGCCTGGTTGCTTCCACCCTGCCTTCTTCAGAGTTGTCCCGTGCCCCTGCATAGCTCCTCACCCTACCTCAGTGCCCACCCTGGGAGAGCCAGAGCTGGCACAATGCTAGGGAGATGGACGGGTTTTCTTTTCTTTCTTTTTTTAATGTGAGGTCCACAGGGAATGATAATCCGGGCTCAGTAACATTTACATTCCCCCATTCTGTCTTTCAACCCCGGGTTCTTTTATGAACGACCCCACAATACTAACCAGGGAAAACTTCTAAAAGCATAACTGTGAGGGAAAAAAAAGATTCTTTAGGGAATTCAGGCAAAAGCAATGAAGGTTGATCTGGAATCCAAGATAAAAGAAGATATTGAACGGAGAGAGCCGTCCAGCCACTGTGTCCTGGTGGATGTGCGAGCATGGACCACATGTGTGGAGGCCATGTTGAGCTTCTATGCTTTATAACTTTGAGGCAGGGTCTCTCACTGAAGCTGGTGCTCAGTGTTTTAGCTAGGCTCGCTGCCCAGCTAGCTCCAGGGCTGTGTCTGTCCACCATGCAGAACTGGGGTTAGATGTGTTTGGCCAGACTCCTCTGTCATGTAGGCACGCGGGACTGGGTTACCCGTGTGTGGCCAGTCTCGGCTGTTATGTAGACTCTGGAGTTCTGCACGCAGGCTCTGATATTTGTTCACCAAGCACGTTACCTGTGAATCTACCTGCCCAGTTCCTTAGTCATTGTTTTTTAAATATGGAAAAGAAACTCTGGAAATGGTGGCACGTGCTTCTGAGAGGTAGGTGCAGGAAGAGAGTCAAAGGCTCAAGGTCATTGTCAGTTCCAGAGCCAGTCTCAAGCCAGCCTGGGCTACATGACACTGTCTTTAAACAAACCAACCAACCAAGTGAATGAATGGGTAAATGAATGAATGAATGATATAAAAGAAACAAACTGGGGGTAAGGGCTTGGGTTTGTGTTTGTTTAATTTGGTTCCAGAGAAGGTTGCAAGTAATTTTCTGAAGGCAAGGATCCGTCATAGTTAAGAAAGGAAGCAATTAGAGTAGAAAAATATCTCAGAAGCCCTTTCCAGGTCAGTATGAATAGCAGCAGCATTCCAGAGAGTGCCAACCCACTCAGGGCAGGAGAGACTTGGGGGCAGGGAATAATGCTATCGAGTGTGGTGTTTTGCAGCTAAGTGGAAAGTTGGATCAAGAAAATGGAGGTCAGAGGGAGAGATGGCAGGAGAGGGTTGCTTTGTCTTTGAAGTGCCTTTTCAAAGGTCAGAAACCAAATCTGAACTTGATGCCTACCAGACATAAAATGAACGTGTCAACAGTAAAACCAAGCAACTGAAGGAAAAGGAACGGATCATGAGATGTGGCACCCTGAACTGCTCACACTTTACACAGTGGCCCTAGGGCGGCTAACCCAAGGAAACAATGAAGGAGAACCACCCCCAATTTCTTGTGTCCAATTATGCAGAACTAGAGTGAAAACCTTTCATATGGTGCCCCCGGCACCAAAAGGATGGCAGATGCCGAGAGCTGCTCAAGTCGGAAGCTCTGAAGAGAAGCCTGATGCTGTCAGCCGGACTGCAACTCCTCGCTTCTTTTACAGTGTTGCAGATAACTAATTTTCTGCTCTCACCTCTGCCTTCAGGAGCTGGTCTCCAAGGTCTGCCCTTCAGGAAAGCCCTGTCAACCCCCACCCCCCTTCCCGCCTGCTTTTCATTACTGAATGTTTTCTGTAAGTTGTGCCATCCATGTTAAGCTAGCAAATTCACATCCAGTTGGTTTTTGAAGGAAGAAACTGTCTCAAATTATCCTTTGACTTTCTTCAATATACAAGCAATGGGGGGCGGGGTGACTTGAGGGTTGAGCTGTTTGCTTTTTGTGTAGCTTCTCTAGAGGAACCACGGAGCTGATCATGCTCACTCCAGAGTGAGCACTTCCTGCCTCTCAGCGTCCTAGGACAGCTCCACTCACCTACACAAGCACGTCTTTCCTCTTAGTGTTAATGGGAATCGCTCTGCTGTATCAAGGGGAGAATGGGCTCCTTTGTCTTTTTAATTGGTCCTATAAAACAATAAATGAACACACTATGCAAGTTCCATCTAGAAATAAATTTTGGCTTTCTATACTATGTTGCTTTAAAAAGAAAAACATTTTTTTTTTTTTGTAAAAGAAGATAATACGTAGTTTCCTGGTTGGACACTAGCTAGGAACTAGACCCATAAAAAAGAACATCAAGATTAAAGGGATAATAGGTAATTTTGTTCTTTAGTGAGAGGCTGTTGCCTAGATTGTCTGCAGAACTTGGGCAGAATACAAAAGCATCGGGAGCCTGTTACGATGTAGCAATTGCAACCGTGGTTTAATGGAGGACAAGAAAGCAATTAACAGTGTAAAGTCACTGGTGCGAAGGATAGGCCTCCAGATTAGAATCTTATTAAAACAAAGGCTGGTACAACTTGATTATAATGAGTTAAGTTGAAAGATCTCCAAAACAATCTCTGCCTGCAGTTGTGGGAAAGAAAACATCATTTACACCATTATTAAACTCCGGCCACAGAAAGTGTGGGGAGCACTGGCTTGTTTTAACTGAGGTTGCTTTGAACCAATCTGGGCACGAGCGGGGCCTGGGGAGGGTTGAAAGTGATCTGGGAACCTTCTGTCATTAACACCGAGCAGTTTTACTCCCCAAACTCCTCTGCCCACATTGACATTGCAAACTTCTTTGTTTTCTAAGACCAGTATAGAAATGGGCTATGGTTTGTGATAAACTGAACTGTACCGGGCTCTGGTTCAGCATCTCAAGGTGACCGTCAGTGAGGGAGCAGTGGGTCCAAGGAGACTAAACAACAAACTAGACCCCCAACCCCAACACACTAAACAGACAAGGACACAGCCTGAAAACCCACCGACTTAACAGGCATTATTCTGACTTATTGACTCCCTGAAACTGGGCTTTTAGAGCACGAGCTAGCTAAAATTTCAGTCAGTCACACACTGTATTTTTAATAAAAACAGACTTGAATAAAACTCGATTTCCCTTCAATTTTTAAATAATTTTGTATTTTACAAGCCACGTAATAAACTAGAGATGCATATTTTATGAATTAAGACATACGTGCTCCTACTTTTCATGGGACTCTTTCAAGTGCACATGTGAAATAAAATGTTGCATTAAGTTAAAAAAAATGACCTATTGAGATAGTTGTTTTTGTTTGTTTGTTTGTTTTTTTAACAAAACCTGAGTGAAGACCAAGATATCTGGAACTGGCTGTTATGAGGATGAAGGCGTCATCAGCTCAGCACTATGGAACTACTAACCCTAACCCTAACCTAACCCTAACCCTAACCCTAACCCTAACCCTAACCCTAACCCTAACCCTAACCCTAACCCTAACCCTACTGAGGAGCACGAAGGAGACCATGTCCTTACCAGGACCTTACACCAGGAAGCTGCCTGTTGCCACCTTGGTATGTGTACAATTGGAAGGCAAGTAACTCACACATGCTCGTGTGTGTGTGTGTGTGTGTGTGTGTGTGTGTGTGTGTGTGTGTGTAGGCCTGAAGCCGATGCTAGGTTTCTTCTTCCAGTGCTATGGCTTTGTTTGAGGGGTTGTCTCTCACGGAACCTGGAGCTCCCTGATTTGAGCAGTCAGCCTCAAGGTTCTGTCCCTGCCTCCTAGTGCTGGGGTTACAGCCACCACAGGAGTCTACATCTATGTGGTCCTGGGCATCCGAGCTTGGGTTAGCCAACTCGTGCAGCACACATCCTACCCACCAGCAGTATCTCCCGCTCCTGTAGTCGGAACATGGTTGTAGCTCTAATTTACATTTCATGGGTTACTGATGAAAACAGCTGCCATTTATGCTCATGGACCGTCGACATTTCCTCTGCTGAAATGCCTGTTCTATCTTTTGAATGGGTTTAGATCTCAGCTTAGTACTGAATCACCAAGAAAGCCGGCAGTCTGCCACAATGCCTCAGTGCTGTTCATGTGACCGGGATGAGACCTTACTTTTGCCACAGGGCTGCTGGGAAATTCAGTGTCCTTAGTACAGAAGCTGACCTACCGTACGTATTAAAGCTTATAAATACTGTGAGTATAACTTTCAAGTATTTTTATCTCTTCATTCTGTACACGGCCTTCTGACATCTTACATTACCTTTTGCGGTAACATTTTTAATCCTTGTGGCACTACTCTAAGTCACGAGGAGAGGTGGGGCTCAGTTGTGGTTTTCTTTCCATACGGATGAACAAACTCTCAATGCCAGTTTTTGGAAAGCACACCTCCATTTGACTTTTCCACGGTCTCAGATCCATCATGAATTAATTCTAGATGCCCGCCTTTAAAAATTGGACCTTGTGCCAACATCAGAGCTGTCAGTGATGCATCTGAGGTTTCTCAGGCAGGTGACCCTTGGTTAGTCCTGACTTTACACTCACAATCAGTGGATATCTGCTTTCTTGAGAAGAAAAATGTCTTCTGATTAGACCAGTTGGTTGTTCCCTCTTGTCCTGTGAGGATTGCCCCGTTTTGCTTCTGTGGTAGAAACACCCGACAAGAAGCAACTTAGGGGACAAAGCGCTTATTTTGGCTCACAGGTTCTGGAGACAGTGCATCACACCAGGGAGGTCAGGTGGCGGATGCTTCGAGTAACAAGTCACATGACATCCAGTCAGGGGCAGAGAGAATGAAGGCGTGCACGCTGACCATCCAGCTCATCTTTACTCATCTCATCCTGGACCCACGTCTAAGACGTCTAAGGGACGACAGCAGACACAGTGACCGGGGCCTCCTCACGCCATCCAGTGTAATCAAACAGTACTTAGAGGATCCCACAGAGCATCTCATCTACAATCTCCCCCGCTGTCGTGCTGGTAACTAACGCTGACCATCACTGATCATTTAAAAAACATTATTGTCTTCTAAAGAAACTACTTATTACAGTACATAAAAAGTACAGAGGAAATGGAACATGTAAACATTGTTCCGAGTCCCCTGTCTCAAGTACTCATTAGAGAAAGTTCTGCCTCTCTTCCGAAGTCTCAACTTGTACACCAGCATGTGGTGTATCAATTTACGGTTGTTTATATTAAAATTGCCACATTTACCCTGTTGTTTTCCTTCTTAGCTTTGTGACGGTCACAGAGGCTGCAGCTCTGTAGTGGGTCACCACAAATGTTCTCCTTGTTTTCATGGCACATCAGAAGTCAGAGGTCACCTGGCATGACACATCAGAGGTCAGAGGTCACTGGCCATGGCACATCAGAGGTCAGGGGTCACCTGTTATAGACCTGCCTCATAAGTGGTCCTGTTCCAGGACTCGTATAACTTCCAGTGAACCTGGAGACAAGGAAGAGAGAAGTGGAGACATGTAGACATGTGACGGCTCCTGGTGCTTCTTGACCAGCAGCTGCCATTAATGGGTGCCGGTCACTTCCTTCACTGAACAGGTTCCAGGGCCTATGCAGACATTTAAGCCCTTGGCAAACTGCGCTTCTGGGTAACATTTAAGACCATTCTAGCTTTTCATTATTAGATATATTTCCATCTATATATTAACGTTCTGAATGTGTGTTCAGATGCATTTAATTACTGAGAGGTCAGTAAAGACAGTTCACATTTCACTGAAGAGTGGTCAGTTCTGTCTCTCCAACTATGCAGAATATTCATTTCCTTAAACGCAGCCAGCAGTGGGGAGGACAGACTCACTTCATCTGTATCTAGTGGGTCGCTGACGGACCTCTCTCCTCTAGTCTTTAAGGTAGCAGCAGCTCTGAGGGGACCGTCACAGCCCTCTAGGTGTTCCCGGTTTCTTTCTTAGGAAGACATACCTGTAGGTGACATGCCTATTCACTTCCCGTGTTTAGTTACTTAGTGTCACATGTCTGACAAGTTAATCAGGACTCTCTCTGTTGCGGTATTGACTCTGCCTGTGTGTGGGTGCATGCATGTGCCTGTGGAGGCCACTGCTCCTCAGGAACCAACCACCTTGTGCTTTCTTTTACTTCTGAGGCTGTAAGTTAATATTTTAATCACATCTTTCTCTCTCTTGCTTTTTGAGGCAGGATGTCATGGTGTCGTGGAGCCTGCTGACTGAACCCCAGGGGTCTTCTCTCTCTGCCTCTCAAGCTTGGGTTATAAATGCCACCATTGCAGCTGATGCTTTTAACATGGGTCCTCAGGGCTGGGCCCCGGTCCCTGTGAGCACTTTACTGACTGAGCCATTTCTACAGACTCTGTTTTATTTTGATCTAGTATACGTATGCGTGTCCTTTTATAATACCCTATTTGAGCCTCCAGAAGTTAATTTAAGCTGTGATTTCACGTGGTAATTTTTGAACATCATCGAGCTGCTGGTCTTCACACTATTTTGGAAAGTCGTCCTTAGCTCTTTTATTCATAGCCTTTATTATTACACTAAATTACCATAATCATTTGTGCCTATTTTTGCATTCTTTACTGATTAATTTGTTCTGACTTCGTGTTGCTTCAACTGCTATAGTTTAATGGATTAGTATCTAGAACAACTATTCTTTTTCCAAATGTTGTCATTATGATTTCCCCGGATTTTTGCTAGATTTTTTTTAATGCCATTGTTTTAAATGAACCAACAACCATTTTCGAGGCGTCCCTCCTGTGCCAGCTTTGCTAAGGTTAACCTGCACTGCTTCAGAACAGGCTGGTTCCTTTATGCTGTGAAAAGGTTTAATCAGCACCGGCAACTTTATTTCCTCGAGGTTTATGAGAATTCGTTTGTGAAACCTGGGGCACTTGTGGTTTTTGTTTGTTTGTTTGTTTGTTTGTTTGTTTTTGTAGACAGCAGGGTGGTATCTCTAAGTGGCTTTTACAAAGTGATCCTGTGATTACTGGTCAATTTGAGGCTTCCGTCATAAGTCTATGACTTCCTTTATTGTTTAGAAGAACACTGTAGGCTGTGTTACAGGATATAATCCACGTATCAGGAGGTATGGGACTCATATAAGATATTTTAGCATACCAATTTTCTGGGTGCTTTAGGGGAACCATAGAGACAGTGTTTGATGGCAATGACTGGTGGTGGTGATGAATGTGTGTGAACCCATCCTTCCTGCCTCCCACATGGCCTCTGCCCGGCGGTGTTTCCACTCTCCATGTGACCTACACCTCTGCAGCCTGAGTGAGGTGCTCAGCTCCCCTTAGGCCTCTGTTTCTCCTTCTGCACATCAGTGCTGGTTTATGGCCTCTCTTCAGCTGGTGTCCTTACACAACTGTTATGAGCGTCCTTGGTGCCCGCATCCTTCCGCAAACATTCCTGCATCTGAACAGAGTCTGAGCCTTCATCTTCTTTTGTGAAGGAGTTTAGATGTTCCATAGCATTACTGAAGGCACAAGGCAGGGCTGTGGCCTTCCTGGAGGAGGGGACTCCTCAGGGGGAGGAGCCAGGCAAGGGAAGCAGGAAGTGGTGTTAAGCTCTCCGAGACCTTCCCTGGAACAGCAAGGATTTTGTCCACAAGGAGAAGCAGAAAGAACGCACTTTCCCACGAGTGCTGGATGAGTCACCTCCTGGCATCAGGAATGTACAGTCCTGGAGACCACCAAAATACAACAAACAGCTTGGGGCTTCTCAGTGCTGTCCCAGAGGGACAGGCACAGCGGCCCCTTCAGGATCCGGTTGGATCCAGTGCCGCCTCTTTAATCTGTAATCCTGTGCATCCCTGACTATATGTGCTAAAGTTTGATGGCAAAAATGCTCTTTCTTTCTTCTTTTTGAGAACCGATCTTTGGAGGAATCAAGAGAACAGTAACAATGTAACATCCGGCTTTTGATGAAATTGTGCTGATTACATGGCCCATGTTAGCACAGTTCTGTTTTGAAAGTTATTCTCACCCCAGGCACTTGGCAACTTTAATTTTACTTAAGAAAACAAGTAGACTAGAATGACCACACACAGCTTGTGAGTGAAGCCACGGGACAACGCAGTGATTAGGAGCCATCTAACTGACCTAGAAAAGGAGACAACGTGGATGCTCCTCTGTGGACGCTGCGTGCTTCTACACAGGCCCACGTGCTCTGTGTGCCTCGGCACCAGAGGCAAGAGTTACTGCGGCTGGCTGTGCATCTGAGTGTCTGTGCTGGTGCTCTGGAAACCTGATCCTGCCATTCTCACTGGCTGGTTTATCAGCATCACCAACATCTCAGAGACCCACGAGCTCACATTCCTGATGAAGAAGCTATTGGCTGCTCGTGGCTGGGGCAGAGAGGATCCTGTTCTTTAATGGAGGGATCATATTCCAGTGCATAGTCAACAGAGTACATGGGCAGCATAAATTAGATTCTGTGGGTTATTTAAAAAAGATATGAAAGAAAAAGACTCAAAGTTGGGAGATGGATATGAGAGGAGTTACAGGGGAAAAGGGAGAAGTTACAGGGGAAAGGGGAGGAGTTACAGGGGAAAGGGAGGAGTTACAGGGTAAATGGGAGGGTGACCATGATAAAAATATATGGCATGAACTATTTAACAAAACACTGCATTTAAAAAAGAATCTAACTCAACCACTCTAACAACCCAATAATAGTCAATGTCTTGGCAGCTACTTCAAAACCTAGTGGTTTTTATTGGATATTCTTTCTTGCACATTTATATCTTGCATTTTTGAGAAATCCGGGTAAAGAGTAACTTTGCAGAACAGACACATCTTCTTGCCTCTCTGCATATGCACACCATGCCTGCCTGGAGCCAGTTTCCGCATTGAACTTCGTGGCACTAAACTGAAAGCAGTGCTTAATGGGTAAATGGTGACGGGACCAGTGCACTTCTGAGCCAGACGTGCGGTTTAGCAAACAGTGACACAGTGTGAGGGTTGCGCTCCAGTGCCTGGATGCCTAGAGAGAAAAAGTCTATCCCTGGTTTCAGTCCCAAGCCTCTAAGTACTCTGTGGGCAGTGGAAGGACAGCGTTCCCTTCTCGGGCTTCTTCAATCACAAGTGATACAGCTTGGGATCAATGCTTCTGGGTCAATTATGGACAAGGCTCTAGTGCAGTATAGGATTCAGCTTCCTTGGACCCCGAAGTTTTCTTAAAATTCTCCTGTCTCCCCTTTATCTCCTCAGCGTGTTAGTCAGCTTACTGTTACTACAGCAAAACACCCAAGGCAAGCCACCTAGCGGGAGGGAAGGTTTCTTTGGCCCAGGGTTTTGCCAGTTTTAGTTTAAACTGCTGGTTGCTGTGTCATGGAAGGAGAAATGGGTGGGGAGAGGCAAAGAGAAGAAAGAGGAGAGGCTTGGGGACCAGTAACTTCCTTAAAGGCGAAGTCTAACAACCGACCTTCCTCCCTATAGGCTTCAGTAGAAAGGGTTCGCCACCCAGTGACAGTGACGCCACAGGTTGATGGCCAACTGTAAACACAGAGGCATTGTAGGAAAAACTCCAGCTCTGTGGAGACACACACCCTCCCAAGTCCTTGAAAAGTGGGTCACAGTTCCTGTCAGACTCTTCGGTCTGCTTGTTTGACATCTGCCCTGGAGCAGAGAGAAGGTTCTCCTTTACCACTGCACCTGCCATGCTCGCCTGCACTCAGTCGGCACCGTGTGTCTGAAGAGGCGCGCACACTGCCGAGGGAGGCTCACTCCAGCCGCTCAGTTGCCTCAGCTTAAGACCTTCCACACTCAGCACTGTGCCCGACGCTAACCCCCTCACCTCTGAACTGTCTCTAGAAATGGCATGGGTCTTGGATTCCATCACACGCTCAGTAAAACAGACTGTCCATTGGAAAATTTACCCATCCCCCTCAGAAGAAAAGACATACAGAAGGAAGGTATCTTCTGATGTGCATTTAATTGTATCCATCAGACCATCTTTTTGGTTATACATCTTTTTTTTTTTTCATTCAGTGAGCAGACAAGTGCTCTAGGGTTTACACCGGTTCCTTAAAGCTACGGAGCTTGCAAATACAGTTTTGCTCTTGGTTCTATGTCCGACTCTTTAAAGGTCACCACAAACTCTCTCAAAGTCCTCCATAGCTGTCTACTATCACACTCTCTAACTCTTTCTTCTTTCTCTGGCGGCTGGGTGCGTCGTGGGATCACAGCCCCCATGTCTTAAACATGCCTTTCCCATCGCACAGTTACTCTCTGGAAATGCATCCTTGGCTCTCATCCACACGACAGACACTGAGGGTGTGGGCAGCAGGGCCTTCTGAGCTGCCACATACATGGTCATTCAGCTCTGTTCTTTTCTCTCTGTCCTCGGTGCACTGGGACCCAGCAGGTCAGGCTCCCTCTTCATCCTCTTTCCCAAGGATGTTGTTCCCAACAAACATGTCCAGAGGGAACTCACCAGCAAAGGGTTAAAATGCAACCTGTCTTGATGGAGTTTCAAAGTGTTAATGTGCTCTTAATATTAACAATCTATGAAACGGCATTTTATTAGGCTGTGGAATATTTGATTTGATCACTTCATTAGAACGTGGAGTAATAAGTGGTATAACCACAATACAGAGGTACGACAGACTTGCAGAACACGTTGACCTCTCCTTGTTCCCAATAGTGAATAACTTCCTCGTGTCTAAATTCATTGTGTAGGTTGCATGCTATGACTTGCTGGAGGAACCTAGGAGGGCCCCAATACACATACCCTAGTGTAAGCGAGACACTAGCTATACCTGCTGTCGATGTTTCCATAGTCTGACAGTGCAAACTATGAGCGCGGAGCCTTGCAGCTACGAATTCTTTAATCTTGAGGTAACAAGAGAAGTAGTATGATCCAAGTTTTTAAAGAGAATTTCTGTAACATATTGAAGTTATTGGTAGCTACACAGGACAAAAAAATCTAGCACCAGGGGTACCAATCAGAAGTCACAAACAGTAATGGAGGGGTTTTTAACAAGTTATTCTTGTGGAGATTGTAAACTGCTTTTTTTTTAGGTAGAGTCTTATGCTGCAGGTCAGCACCCTCCCTCTGTGAGGAGCAGTGGCCGACTGTGATACAGGCCTTGTTGTGTGGCGTCGGAACCCTCCGCAGACCTGCAGCAGGCCCAGTGGGCTCTCCTCCTGTTCGGGTTAATGCACCTTGATTCATGAGTGGCACGGAGCTGTCTTTGTTTTTCTGCCCTGCATCTATCATCCCGTAAGTGTGCGCTTCCGCACCACTCATCTGCAAAGGGCTGAGGAGCTGAATTAATAATGCGATGTCCTATTTACACGGACAATGTTGAGAATGTGCACAGCTAGCCGATCAATGTGTCCGACAGATAAAGGAAGCGCTTCTAGCTTGCCTAAGTTACATGAACCTCAGCAAGGGAAGCTCACTGTCAACTGCAAAGAACACCAGCACCCCACCTTTTAAGGTGAGATTCAAAGGGTTCTTTTCACTGTAAGGACACACATTCCTTACGAAAAGTGATTTTTCTACCGGTTGAAAACAATTTTTTAAAGTGAAAGAGGGTGATGAATCGAAGCGTAATAAATGGATCCGAGGTGGAGAATGACCAAGAGGATTCAGGGCAATACATTGCATGTCAATCCTCTGTCCCAAGCACGGAGAAAGTCCATACATAGTTTAACTCGCTCTACTGTGCACACAGAAGATAACTATCTCCTTTTATTTGCCAGAGTGTGCACTTCCAAAAATAAAGACAGACAAGTTTCTTTGTGGATGAATCTCACAAGCTTAGGCCGTTTGGTGATGGCTACCGGACTTTCCTGGACTGCTGTCTCCAGCACGGCGCTCCCCGATCGACTGTTCCCGTGTGCGCGTCTGCTCCATGTCAATCTCACTCCTTAGCCACTCGGGCTCTGGGCATAAAGGCAGATGCCTTCCCACAGATTTCAAGCTTTCATTTGTTACTAAAACAATATGTTAAAAATAAGATGGGCATATGATCTTTTATTTTTACCTGGGGAAGAGAGAACACATTTTGAAAAAAAAAAAACCCATTAATGCCGGAGGCAGAAGGTGCCCTCTGCTGCCCACACACCCTGATTTGTAACCTTTAAAGTCAAACAAGGGTTTCTAAGGCATGCCGCCAGTCCCCCGTTAGCATTGGTAGTAAAAGGCACCACCTGAGGTTAAACACAGTGACCGCCTCCAACTTGACAGCCGTAACTCTAATACCCACACTGAATATTCTTCTCATCAGAAACCTCCCTCAGCTCTAATTTGGCACAGAGGCAAGCAGGCCGTTGAGCAAACCTGTAAACTGAAGATGTCAGGCACTAAAAGGTACCATTAAGCTGATGAAATACCTCTGCATGGAAGGAGGCATCATTACGGGGCCGTATTTCTTGGTACCTAAAGTTTATTGGCTCATTCTCCAAACCTGACAGTGTCCTTCATGAACTATCAAACATATCATAACACAAGCTATTAAAGGAGATAGGAAGTGTGTGTTTCTCTAAACCATCTTTTCTCGTAGCAAGTAAACTAACTGAACTTGGAAACAAATGACAAGAAATGCAGCAAGAGGCAATCTTCAAAAATGATCGGGGGGGGGGGGGGATTCTGAAGGCGCCGTGAGCATATTAAAGCCCTTTCTGCATATTTGAGCAAATCACAGCTTGGGTGTGATGGATCCTGGTGGTGAATGAGGAGGGGAGACCACTGAGTGCTCACTCAGACGTCTTCCTGCTCAAAAGATAATAAACATTAATCACATTAGAGTTGATGAAAAATGAGACCCCTCAACTCCCTGGTCCATACTTAATCGGCTCTGTACTCTTGATCCAGCACCGACCGACACTCGGTGTGCTCTGTGGTCTGCCTCCCATGGGCATGGCTACACAGAGACAAATGGGGTTCTAGAAACCTGTATGGCTTTTGTGTATCAGGCACCCTCATACTTTAATGCTCTGACCGCATATAAAGTTAAGCCCAAACCCAGCTCAGGTACAAACATGGGTGACTGTTTATATCAAAGGAAAAGGAAGAGGCTTGGTGGCCATTGTCTCAGCCAGAAAACTGCCTGTGCTCTTCTTGCCTTGCTCACACACACACCCTGAAGCCACACCACCCAAAGCAACACTGGTCAGTTGGAGAACAGCACCTCTGCCTTAGAATATGTCCCCTGATTAAACACACATGTTCTTTAGAATATGGATGCCACCCTAGTGAAACTCCCGAGTGTGCTCCTCTGGGACAGGCCAGGTTGAGGGGATTCTGGTGGGCAGATGACTCATGGCACACTTGTGGACTCAGGGTTTCATAACCTGTGGCATGGAGCTGGGGGTCAGCGTGCAGGTCTTAGGACCGACAGCTTGAGCCTACGTCTGAAGGCAGATAGCCAGGAGTCATGTGATCCACACCAAGACATAAGCGCTAAGAGTCTGCAGAGCTAAGAGTGCCCGCCCTGCAGAATGTTGTGAGAATTATGGTGGAGCGGTAGATGTAAAACATCCATACGCTGTCTAGCACACAGACATTATTCTGAACACTTTAATGTCACTGTGCCAGAGAAAACCACGGCATTACATAAGCTGACCTTCTAGTGAGTGAGCAAGTTGTTGATCACATTGGTCGCTGCTGCGCAAATCTATCAGCAGGAATGAGACTGCAACAGGCTAGGAGAGTCATCAGCCAGGGCTGCTCTGAATCTGCCTCTGCCTCCCTTTCTACTCCTATCCTCCAGGTTCTTCAACCACCCATGCAAACCAACAATTAGCAGCCAACTAACTGTCAGGCAGGGTAAAGCTGAACACGTCAGAGAGAGTAACTCAGGAGTTACTCTGATGTGTCAGGCTTTGCTGCCGTGGACAAATTTCCAACCCAAACTCGTTAAGGGGAAAGAGAACTTATTTTGGTTCATGGTTTCAAGGGTTTCACACCAAAGTTGGCTGGCCTGTGGGAAAGCAGAATATCACAAAAGAAGGGCAGAGAAACAGCTCACACAATGGCCGCCAGGAGGCAGAAATACAGGATAAAGGAAACAACCTACTTTCCCTCTCCTTCACTCTTCCAGAGCCTGTCCTATTGGCTGATTATTACTACAATATCTATTAAAATCTATATTCTATAATTACAGAACAAGACAACAATAAATTCCATGAGCGCCTGTCCTATTGGCTGATTATTACTATGATATCTATTAAAATCTATATATCTATAATTATAGAACAAGACATTAATAAATTCCATGTCAGTACGTAAGGAGGGCTTCACTGGGAGAGCCATGTGGTTTTCATGCAGTTCGGGCGTTTGCTAGCCATGTGACAGCCAAAGAGGAGAGCAGCCTGCTCTATGTGGATGAGCTGCTTGTGACTAGAGGAACAGTTGCTTATATTACAACCCGTATCACACCACCATCATCCACACAGCAGGAAGTAACATGGTCAGATTATTGTGTGAGGTCAGAACAGGGATGACCCGACTGAGAAGCTTAGAGAAGGTTCTCTGAGGAAGATGTAGTCAAGCCGGGATCTCGAGGACACGGGAGACGTACACAGTGAGTGCACAGTGCTGAGGGAGTGGAGTCTGAGGAGGTTTCTCCCATCGAGAATATGGTCCTACACAGGCATGAAGGGTGTGATATCAATCAACACACTGAAAATTTTTATCTTTGTTATACAGGCCATGGCAACTCATGAGAATGTTTTATGCAAGATGGTGAGAAGACACGATATATGCACCGAGGAGTACCCTGTTGTTCACAGGATATAGATGGGAGGTTATGGACGGAAGGAGGGGTTGATCATGAAGACAATGGAGAGAGAGGGGGGGTGACTTTAATTCTTTTTAAACCTTAATTTTAATGATGGTTCTTAAACCCCTTAACCTCCCTTCTAGCCCACCACCCACCAGGGGTAGTAGAAAAGAAAGGCTATGGGGAAGTGGGCCCATTTAGAAATGGTTTTGTGGAGAAAATCCCACCTGTGTTGTCAGGCACAGGTCAGCAGTGGCAGCTCGATCCACTGGATCAACTAGTAAACACTTCACAGATACACCAAGAGTCTAATTTGGTAGAGTTGGGATAACACACACAAATCAGCAGTGGCAACACTACCTAGCAGAAACAGTCAGGCCTCAGCCTTGGCACAAGCCAGTAGGAGGGACCAGGGCCAACAGGAACTCCAGAGAAAGTTCTCGGCTGTGTCTCTCTCGACAAAACTAAGATCAACGAAGACTTGAGACCAACAACTGTTACACAACTAACTGGAGTAAAAAAAACCAAATCTGAGACCAGTGCTGTGGTCTGAACGTTTGTGTACCCTAAACTCACAGATTAAAGTCTGACCTCAGAGGGGGCGGTGAACATTAATTAGATCAGGGAGATGTGTAGGGGTGGTGCTGATGCTAAGGTCCTGTACTCCAACTGGTTCTTGATCTGTCAGTAAAGAAGCCATGGGCCAATTACTGGGTGGAAGGAATAGGCGGAACTTCCAGGTCCCTGGAGGAAAAAAAGCTCAGGAGGGAAGAGTTTGCCAGGCTTCTGATGGAGAGAAGTTGACCAGACTTGTGAAATCTCGAAAGGGAGTGGCCATGCAGGTTGCTCCTACAGGTGGGGATGTAACTGAGCAACTAAATTTAGGGCAGGTGGGAGGGGCAGAGATAGGAATATTAATTAACAAGGGCACACTTTTCCAGGTGGGAGAGAGTAGCATCCAGCACTTGGGTTAGAAGGCAGGTTGAAAACGAGCAGAGTGTGTGTGTGTGTGTGTGTCTGTGTGTGTGTGTGTGTGTGTGTGTGTGTGTGTCTGTGTGTGTCTGTGTGTGTCTGTGTGTCTGTGAGTGTGTGTGTGTCTGTGTGTGTGTCTGTGAGTGTCTGTGTCTGTGAGTGTATGTGTGTGTTTTATCCACAGATTCAAGGGAAGCTGGGTGAAGACTGGTAGTGGCCTGTTCCTGGAGCTTAGGCAGGATAGCAAAAAGCTACACACAACATAGATGGAGGCCTTGTGATGAGTTTAGTGCTGTGTAAAGGGTCTGGAGACCTGCCCTGCTTCACCCAGCACGTGAAGACATAGTGAGATTTCCTTCTGATAGGTGAGCTCAACAGAAACTGACCCTGCTCCTGCTTTGGTTTTCAGCGACACTCAGGAGAGGCATGAAAAGATAGAGGCCTTTGGTTTTTGGGCCACCCATATTTAAAGTGTTCTGTTATAGGAACTCAAATGAGCTAAAGCAAAGCCACTGCACTTGAGGTAACTTCGGGAGAGCCAGGAGGATGAAGTGGTGAGGCAGCCAGCTCCCTCGTTCTTAGAACAGCGGATATGAGCTCAGCTCACCTGGAGACCATGTTAAGATGCTTACTCTGGTCCAGGAGGTTTGAGATGGAGTCTGTATTTCTAAATTACTCATAGACACTGGCAATGTATGAACAATGCACACGGCACTTATGCCATAAATGTTTGTAAGAGGAAAACCATGAAAAGTACCAAACAAATCTAAGGGCCACACTAAGAAAATGTAACTTGAAGAATCTGCTCTCCTGATTTATAGGAATGTCAAAGCCTCAGACTATAACATTTGAGAGCATCCTTAGTATCTCAGAAATCTCTCTCTAAAAAACCCAATTTATTATAAGTGTACTAAATTTATATATAAATCTATGCATAGTGATGTCATGATGAGAACAACCACCACAACAACCACAACAAGCACCACAACAACCACAACTACAACCACAACTATAACCACCACCACAAGCACAGCAACAATCACAACAATAACAACAAATACCCAGGTCTGATTAGAGAGAAATTAATAGACCTCTGTCTTGGTTAGGGTTACTACTGTTGACAAAACACTGTGACCAAAAGCAAGGTGGGGAGGAAAGGGTTTATTCGGCTCACACTTCCATATCCTAGTTCATCACTGAAGGGAGTCAGGACTGGAACTCAAACAGGAAAGGAACCTGGAGGCAGGAGCTGATGCAGAGGACATGGAGGGGTGCTGCCTACTCGCTTGCTCCCCCTGGCTTGCTCAGCCTGCTTTCTTATAGGACCCAGGACCACAACGAACTGGGTCTTCCCCATCGATCACTGATTTAGAAAAAATGTCCTGCAGTTGGATCTTTCAGAGGCGTTTCCTCAGTTGAGGCTCCCTCCTCTCTGATGACTCTAGCTTGTGTCAAGTTGACAGAGACTAACAGTATACACATCATACCAGCACACACTAGACATAGACAGACAGACAGACAGACAGACAGACAGACAGACACACACACACACACCAAGAAAGCCATCAAATAGACAAAAATGATCATTGCAACGCATCAGGTCACAGCAGTCTTATGAATGTTCAAGGTGGGCGTCAGATTTAACTGCTAAGGACATAACTTCACCCAGCCTCCTTCTCCAAGAAGAATGAGATCATCCTGGGGATAGAGTAATTTAAGAACATTGTTTGGAATGGATGATCTTTGTGATGCTTTCAGGAAAATATTCTTTCAGAGGACTGTCATTCGATGATTGCAGTGACAGATCTCCACAGGGCTGGGGAGACGACCCAAGTGGGAAAGTTCTGTTGTAAAAGTATAAGGACACAAGTCCGGTTCCCCGCACTTGTGTAGAAGTCAGGCACACTTTTTACCCCAATTCTGGGGAGGTAGAGACGAGATCTCTGGGATTTGCTGGCCAGCTGGCCTAGCCTGCTCAGTGAGGTCTAAGTCACAGAAACCTTGTTTCAAAATATAGGGTGGGCAGTTCCTTTGGAACAACACCTGAGACTGTCCTCTGGTCTCTATACATATGTGTAGACAGGCGTTTACACGCATGTATCAATATGTGTGTACCTGCACATAAATAGACACACATAAATAAACAGAAACCAAGCAAAACTATTAGGAACTATGAGCATTACGATGCATATTATGGAAAACACTTGGCTGAAATGCTCATGATGCAATACTGTAAAGAAGAAAGATATGGTATCACATGGGTGTGTGTGTGCATATGTGCAGTGAGGTTACATCGGAAAAGAGATTCCAACTATAGACGACGAAGAGTTAATAGCACCGTGAGATTATACGTGATTTTGATTGTTTCTCTGAATAGTTTGAAATATTTAATAGACTTTCTCTGGCACATTTTCATCTGTGCTGTGATCAGATAAAAACTTCTTTTTTAAAGAATCTGAACACAAAGCGTGCGACACAAACCGACTGGATTTAATAGCTTACCCGGTGAGATGCCTGGGAGTATTTGTTATCTGATGTGCACGAGGAAGGGGGGGAAAGTAAGGTTTGCTTAATACAACTCAGCCCTAGTGTGCGCCAAACCAGGATGGACGCCTTCTGGGGGTGGAAGGCAGCATCTCCACCCTTCAGGAGCTCGCGTTATATTATAAATTCTCGATGCAGCCAACAGTCTCCTTGGGAACAATGGGATGTCTAGTGAGATGTGATTCTTTGAACCTGTTTATTTGTTTACTTGTTTATTTATCGGATAAGACACACAGTGTGGTCTCTACTTGTACAGTCGCTGCTCATCACTTAATTATATAGCTAATGCTGTGGATTACAATAGAGTACACACAGATGTAATTATAGGATAAGTACCCAGTAATTTCTATTCTCTAAAGTGAAGCCTGAATGTTAACTAGCTTTAAGCATATTACTGTAGGTGCAATTATCAGGTAATCTTTGGGAATGTGTACCTTTTGGATCGGCGTTTATTGAGGAAACTCTACGTCGTTAGCTAGGAATATGACTTTTTAAGAAGCTGCAGACCTTTGTGCCAGGATATAAAGAAAGAATAATTAGAGAAGCCAATTTCACTGTCATCCTACGGGTATTGCTCTATCCCCGTTGTTCTCTAGCAATTCTGTCCCTATAAATGTTCAATTATTCACTATTCCTGGCTACCTGGGAGATTTGGAAAGCCTGCCTCTGAGCTGCGTCCCCCAAATACAAAACACCCTCAGAAGCCAAGCCCATCAAACTGAACCTGTCTCCAGCAGTTTGCATTTAAATATGAAATCGCGATGGAGAGTCCAGGTGGCAACGTTTTTTGCTCCAGCAGCTGCAGCACCGACACAGGGATTCAAAAGCCCAAGCCCAGCAGATTAACGAGTCCCCATAATATTATCTCTGTAACGTGCAATTTGTTCTCAACGATAATTAGATATTTAGAGAGAGACGTAATTAGGGGAAGCGCCGTGATGCTGCTTTTAGTTGTTGTTGTTTGCAGAGACTCTCCTGACAGTCGAGACTCTGCCGCGGGAGCTTGGAGCTTCGGCTAGTGGAGCTCTCTGCGCTGCCCATGTTGAGAGGAAGCTTAAAAGTTCTGCATGGTGAATAAAACCCCTCCAATTGGTGTGTAGGAGCGCCCATGCTTGAAAACAGTATTTGTTTATATGTGCCTCAGAAACACCCAGCCAGCTCAAGAGGAAATGAGGTAAATTCCTGTTTCTGCTTCCTCCTGGAATGACAAAGGTTGAGACAGCCCGGTGCAGGTAAGGTCCCATTGGAGCGTCCTCTGACTCTCGGTGACAGTGAGTTTCTTCTTTGCTTTACATCTAGTATTGCTGTCAGCAGTCTATGTTGTTGCTGTTCCAGAGTCTATGTGTCTATACGCAGAGCTTCCCTGGAATTTTGTTTACAGAATCAACGACTTGGCTCCTTCTACTCAGTGGAGTCAATACCAGGCCGTCTCAGATGTCGTTTTTCCATGCTCACTGGCAGTGTCCCCTCCCTCCAGGACCTGAGCAGACCCACTGTGTGTGGAACAGGTTGGAGGCCCTCATCCAGGCAGAAGGTCCAAACCTTAGCAACACCATTCTCTGAAGTCAGAGTTCTTCCTGCAGCACCAGGATGCCCTACATCTCTACTCCTCAAGTTCAGTTAATAAGCAGACCATTAGCACCATTCATACGTTTTCTCCTTATAGTCATGGGCTGGAGAGACCTTCAGTGGTTGAGAGCGCTTGCTGCTCCTACGGGGGACCCAGGTTCAGGTTCTAGCAGCCACAACGGGAGGCTCTCAACCCCCATCTCTCTAGCTCTTCAGGGATCTGATGCCCTTTTCTGTCCTCTACGGCCACCTTCATGCACATGATGCACACTTATATACTCTGTCTCTCTCTCTCTGTCTCTGTCTCTGTCTCTGTCTCTGTCTCTCTCTCTCTCTCTCTCTCTCTCTCTCTCTCTCTCTCTCTCTCTCACACACACACACACACACAAAATCAACCTTTAGAAACATTCCTCGTGCAACCTTACCGTGCTCCTCCAGCGGCTGGCTTACTTTGTCTGTCTTCATGGATGTTCAATTTATAACAACAATTTATTTAGCCAATTATTGTGTACAAGGGATATACGATTGTTACCAATTATATTTTTAATAACTGTTTAGGGTTATTTCAAACTTTTAGCTATTAGCTATTATATGTTATATAGTCGTAAACACTCGTATAAACCCTTTGGTGACTGTATAGTCCTCGTTGTGTGGGGGAGGTGACTAAAGATGGAATTTCCCTGCTAACTTCTGAAAGTGGTCGTGCTTAAAAAGGAGGAGATATTTTTATCATCGTCGTCGTCATCATCATCATCATCATCATCATCATCATCATCACTAATACAGGTGTGTCTGAGATCATCATCATCATCATCATCACTAGTACAGGTGTGTCTGAGATGCTCTGTTGGAGTTCCCAGTCAGTGTGAGCTCCCTCCACAGTATGAAGAGATTCTTTCCTGGGCATGCTTCTCAGATGAGTTTGAAGAATGTCCTGGGCCTACAGGTGCCTCCTTCCATCTGCACAAAGCCTAACCGAGATCTGTTGTTCCATACAGTGGGAATGTGTGATTAAGGAGAGCTGTAGGCTTATGTCCTAGATACTCCATTGCAGCAGTGTGGTTTCTGTATGAGCTTTATGGGCGAGGACATGGACAGTGTACAGTTGGACCCAGAGAGTTCAGACAGAGCTAAAGTAACAAGGCTCATTTGAAATGATCAAGACTAACCAGTGCCTGCTAGGAGGCAGGGAGCACAAAAGGATAGCTTTCTGTTAGGCCTGTCTCTCCGTGTGCACCACATGCCCAGCTCTGCTGGGATCCACATGCTCATTAATGCTAAGTACTGATCGCGGGACACTTGCTGGTTACCAACTGTGCTAAGACCTTGGTATGTTTGTACTGGTATATTTGGTATATTTGGTGTCATTGAAGTATTAGGGTGGGAGCCTGGGAAAATAATACAACCTGTTAAGAAGAACGAACTTTGTCTTGTCAGGAATGAGCCCTCAGAATCCATCGGTGACAAAATGGGTGGCTGTGCACTTGAGAGATACTCTAGAGAGTGAACTAGCGGAGGCAAACATGGAGGTCAGGACAGACATACATCTAGAGACAAACAATAAATGATAGGACAGTGAGATGTATGTGGAAGGAAGACCTTCAGACTGGTCACACGGATAGCTCCAGGGCTGAGACAGCACAGAGCCTTCAAACCCCTGGCTGCATTTATAAGATGGACACAGCAGAGAGATCTGAGGTGGCCAGTCTGCAGTAGGGCTTCATCCAGGACAGCCCTCTTACTTTGTGAAGCACAGGGACGGTCTTTGAGAAATCAGAAGTGGGTTCCTCAACACTAGAGCTTGGCTGAACTTAAAGGTTCAGGGCTAGTCAAAATGTTGGTCAGGTAAGTCAGAGAGAGGTCAGGAAATAAAGGTATGGGGGAGGAAGCTATACAATGAAGTTATGGCGCTCACAGGAAGGAGCAACCATTGTGTTACTGTCTCTCAAGGGGCTACCAGCAGGGTGCTGCAAAAGTTCTGAAGAGCCAGTCACTGAGCAGGAATTCCGGACAGGGGTGACTGTTGAGCTGAGGAAGAGTACTACATTTGTTCAAAGGCAATGGGAGCTACTGGTGGCCTTGGTGACGGAAGGCTCAGTATGAATGTGGGCGGGGTAGTATGGTGATGGAGGAGGCAGGCTCAGGGACTGCGGGCAAGCATACATTGCCTTGAGCCCCAAAGTGAGGAAGGTCTTGAGTGGATGCCAGCAGCCCTGAAGAGACAAGAGGAGAACCGAGGCCAATGGCAGCCCCACAAGCATGTGAGCCGTCACCTCTGGGGGGACCTCTCAAGGGGTCCAGAGACTCAGGAAATACCTTGGTCAGGGGCCTCACAGCTATACACCCAGAGCCTCTGCTTTCAGTTTCCATGAGAGAGTAACCCTCACCCTGAGATACTGTGATCCACTTCCTCTTCCAAGGAGCTCTGGCACCATCATGCCCTTTGTGACAACTTGTTTCCCATCTTTATGCCTCAGTTTCCCATTCCAAAGCAGGTCCTGTCAAAGCTAGCATGTGACTCAAGACGAGCTACCTACCTCCTTTTGGGATCTCTGATACCATTTCTAGGGAGATGTGTGAATCGGATGACCTTGGCCTCCCCTTGGGTCCAGGAAGGCAGCCAACTGGGCATTTGGGAGGCCAGAAAGCTGGGCTGGGAATGCGTGAGAGATAAGGTTTAACTACGCTGATACAATGCTTGGGACAACATCCAATATGGCGGCCGATGAGACACCACAGAGGGTGAAGGCACTTGCTATGCAAGCCTGGAGATCTGAGCGGCATTCCTGGAACCCACACACAGGTGCTCAAAGAGAACCCATCCCCTAAAGTTGCCCTTTGACCTCCACACGCATGCATGATGTGCATGCCCTCCCTCACATGCTAAGAAGAGGAGAATCCAACAAAGAAATGATGGATGGGCAGCTGGTCGGGTTTTTACAACCGGCTATGTTCCCCTGGACCCTGAGAGGGCCTCTTCTCTGTCACGGGTCTCCATGACCACAGCTGGGATTCCCTTGACTTTCTCCTGAGGATATGCTTTCCTTGGCTAGGCTTGGGCTAATACTGTCACAGGTCCCTGGGTCCTCGCAAAAGCTTTCCATATACAGATCTACCTCAGGCTGACGTCCCTGAAAGCCTAGGTGAGCACTGCACTCAAAGACTTGGGAGAGGTGACTGTCTCCTAGGAAGCAGTTGGTCCTGCCTGTGGCTACTGTTACCTCACGTCCCCATTCACTGGCTGTCGTCTCTGTGTTAACTTTCAACATCTGGAGGGGTTGTGATTTCAAGCTTCTGCAAGTGTCCCTGGCCCCTACTGCCCCGCCTGACTCCCAGCTTCACTTCCAGAATGTTCTATCACATCCCCCTCCCATCATCACAGCTTCTTCTCGGCTGCTGCGAATTCTCAGAGTTCATGAGTAAGCACTGCTCAGTGTCCGGGTGAAATTGCTCTCTTTGCCATTCCCGAACCACAGTTTGCTTGAGGGGTTGGGAGATGAAATTCCCCACCAGGTTCGGGTGTGATGCTGGTGCAGGAAGTGTCCTGTGGGGCAGGGAGGTGACTCAGTTGGTGAAGTCATTGTTGTATAATGTGAAAATCTGGGTTTTGGATCCCAAAACTGTATGAGGGTGGGCATGGTGGCTCATCCTTGTGCTTTGGGGCAGGGGGATTTTGGGAGCTCCCTGGCCAGCCAGTCTTGCTTGGTCTTCAGCAAGAGACCCTATCTTAAAATTATAAGGTGTGCTTCCCATCAGTGGGGAGGAATTCACCTAAGCCGTGCTAAAGACAGGAGGGATGAGAGACCCTTCAAATGAGAGGATGCACTTTTCCTTATCAGAATTCTGCCTGCCCCCATCCACCGAGTGTGTGCAGTCCCACTGCGCTGTCCTGGAGTTTGGTTACGGCTGCCACTTTCTGAGTCCTGACTCAGAATACCATTTTCTCCCTTCTTGTCTCTTTCTGATGCTAGCCAGAGCCCAAGTATGCACCCTCCATTACTCTGGGCGTTCTCACTGTCCTCGGGAGCAGTCTGTCCTCTCTCCCACATGATCCTTTGAAAGTAACGTGGCTCCTCCTCTTCCAGTTCTCCATGTGCAGCTGAGATTTACAGCTTGCCTGCCCTGGCAGGTTTTCTTTTAAAGACTAATAAAGCTGTTCTCAAGATTAAGATGAGAGAGAGAGAGAGACAGAGAGAGACAGAGAGACAGAGACAGAGAGACAGAGAGAGACAGAGAGAAACAGAGAGACAGAGAGAGACAGAGAGATGTTATGGGCCGGAATGAAGCAAGACCTGAAATTGATTTGGCATTTTCTTGCAGAGCAAGGGTCTTCCATTTCTTCTGCACACCAGAATTACACATAAATGGTCTTCAAACTAGATCTGTAGCACCTGACGGAGGTGTGGCCCCGTGGCACTTCCGTCGCAGCTGGTCCACGTAGGAGGGAAGGCTCCTCTGCACTAACTATCTCACCCCCGCCTGTCCCCCACTCTAGATGGCAAGCATCCTGAGGTAGGCCTGGTACCTAGCACAGTGCTTTGAGTACACTCACATCAGTAAGACGTTTTCAGTACAGGGATGAATAGACATGCTTCCTACCTGCCGAGGGAGACACATCTCCAAGTCTCCAGAGAGAAGTTAAGCCAACATAGCACTTGTGTAGATGCACACTTGGCTGAAGTACTTCAAGTTAACTGTGTAAAATTTGGTTACTGCTTATATTAAATAGGATTTAAATATTGCCAAACAGTACTTTTGTTCCCGCAGCTCAAATGATCTCATCCAGTTATTATCAGGAGGGTATGTGGACTTCAACACACTCTGTCAACTCCTTTTACTACAGACCATTTGGTTTATTTTCAAAATTAGGAGGCAAAGGAATGGGGTTTTTGGTATTTTCATTATTTGTCCTTGTCTGTCCTCTCCTAATCCGTCCTCCCATGTCCCACTCGCCTCCATGCCCTCAACATCCCCCACTGTCATGCTCCAGGGTCCCCCTCCTTCCTAAAGCCCCTCCCCATCTTGGGGTTCCTTTGTATTTCATGGCTTACACCCATACTCACACCCACATATACAAAATTAAAGCTGAGATCCGTAAGCAAGAGAGAACACGTGGCACTGTCTGAGTCTAGGTCACTTCATTTAATATAATAATTATTACCATTTTCTTGATGATTCTATGATTTTATTTTTCTTTATAAATGAATAAAATTCCTCTCTCTTTCTCTCTCTCTGTGTGTATGTGTGTGTGTGTGTGTGTGTACACCACATGCTCACCATCCATTCATCTGTTGATGACCATCTAGGCTGATTCCACCCATTCCTTTGTTACTTGAACAGGGCAGCAGGAACACGTGCGCAGGCCTCTTTGTGCTAAGACAGAGCCTTCTGGTGTGTGCTGTGCCTGGGGTGGTGTGGCTGGGCCACATAGTTTTAGTTTACTTCTTGAAGAAGCCTCTGTGTGCATTTCACATGGCTGTGCTAGTTTACACTCCTAGCAGCAGTGGCTAAAAGTTCCTCGCCCCCAACGTCCTCACCAGTTTTTTTCTTGAGATAGAATCTCAAAGTAGTTATAATTTGCATTTCCATGGTGGCTAAGAATGCTGAATACTTTAAGAAGTATTTATTGGGCAGCAAGTTTCTTCTTTTGAGAGCTGTCCGTCTCTTCGGCTCATTACGTTTATCGATCATCAGCTTTGCTTTTTGCTTGTTTGATTTGTTCAGCTCTTTACATATGTGAGATAGTAACCCTCTGCTGACATATAGCTGCTGACTTTTGCTAGCTCATTATCACTCTCCTTTTCTGGGCTCATGACTATATACATCCATCCATAAGCACATGCTGGGGTATCTGAATCGAGTCCACTCACTCTCATTCTCTAAAGGTGAAGTTTCACCATCTCTTAAATGCCTTTGGTCTAAGAAGATCTATACACTTCTCCCTGTGATTTCTACAGTCATCTCTTTAGACTCAGGGAGGTTAACAGGCTGGCTCATCTCCAGCCATGTGTATTGGCTACAGATTTTTCAGGGGATGGGGATAGGATACATTGTAACACAGTGCTGTCTCCATTGCTAGTTAAAGCAACAATGTGGCTTCGGTTCTACTGAGAGTCATGTCCCCAGTGTAACCTGACTCTTAGCTACACAGATCCTCTCCCTTCAATTTTGTTCTCCCGCTTCTAAGAGCCCGGAAATACATTCTACGGTGATGGCTTCTCAGAGAAGAGTCTATTATGATACACCAGTTACTCATTTCAGTTTGCAATTGCTTATAGAGCACGGAAGTTGTGTGACTCTTGGCTCAGATTCACAAGGCAGAAAATTTACTGTACTCTCTTTCTAATTGTCTACTATTCCTTTTAAAGAAAAAAAATCATTCTAGATAAATTGTTTAGCTGAAGTGGTAGAAATGTTTTAAACAGAGAAAAAATGTTTCCTTTCCTGGAACTGTCAGAGAGTTTTCTAATTAAAACACAGTAGACTTATGGCTAAAAGAACACTCAGAGAGCAAAGGCTAGAATTTAATTTACTGCCACTTAAAGAAGCAAATTACGAAAACACTTTAAAATTATTCCAAGTGTGCATTATCTTAGCAATTAATTAATTGTGCACATCACTGTCAGATCTCTGACTCTGCTGTATGCATTCGTTTGCCACATTTCTCTGTCTACAGCGCAGTCTCCTTATCCCCGACATGGAGGTTTCACTTCAGAGAACTGTAACCGCAAAAACCAATTACTAACCGAGCAAACATCGGCAGAGGCGCGAGCTTCTGAACAGCACAGGAAGTGGTAGTTGTGGAAGTCCTGTATTCATTGGGAATGTGGGTATCCTGGTATCTACTGCCCAGACAAAGATGGACAAAACGGAATATGGCACTCAAGGGATGAGCACACACTTCTTGCCAGGTGCAGAATTAAACACTCCATAAACATCACGTCCTCTGGTTCTTTCCCAAGGGGTAGATGGTCATATTCCTATTATGCAAGGTAAGCACTGAACCTGAGAAAAGCTGTATTTCCCCAGGGTAGAATGCCCAGGGAGCAAGGGATTTGTGCTCCTCCCACTGAAGACTCGAAGCTCTGACCTTCTGGCGTTTCCCACTTAGCTGACCTTACATGCCCTGTGTGCAGAGAATACTTGATACTTGAATCTCTTTCCATCTCAACCTTTTCCGAAAATGTATGCCAAATTCTTACTCCCAACTGCAAGATGCCCAGTGCTGGCCCTTTTAAATGGTCTCTCTCACTGGATCTTTTCCTACCCAAGCCCTCAAGTCTTAAGAGGCTGGCTTTGTCCAGGCTGCTGACTCAGGGAATCAGTTTTGCCAAGGAACACAAGAAACTTGAGGTTCAGGTCCTACCATGTCTCTGGAATGCCATCAACCAACCCCAGGGTCTCTATAAATCTGCCTCACTCTCTAGACAATATCTTCAAATTAGTCTTGGCCTGGTTAATTTCTGTTTGGACTTCAAATCTTCTGCACAGGGCCCTATCCTCCAAAAGGGCAGGTCCAGGCAAGCTTTGTACACTGGTCAGCAGCACATGGCTGGTGCTATGTATAAATGAAGATAATGTTCTAAGCAAACCTTTAGTACAGCACACGTGCTTGACACGTCTAGGCAATGCTCACATTGGGAACATGAATGAGCTCTGCTTAGGTCACCAACTCCTAGCGTTGCTGTATACTGCCTCCTTCTTCAGGACTTATATCTTGGTTTGGGATTTCTTTTGGAAAACGTGACCCTGAACTTAATCCTCTCTCCTCTCATCTCCCAGAATAAGTTAATGCCAAGTGCTGATCTTCAGGGTAATTCCAGCAGATTGTTCATTTTTTTTTTCAACTGGGGCTGGACATGGTGGCATATGCCTTTATTCCTAGCAGTATGGTGGCCTAGACAGGTGGATCTCTGTGACTTCAAAGCCAGCCTGGACTACATAGTGAATTCCAAGTCAGTTTGGACTACATAGTGAGTTCCAAGCCAGCCAAGGCTACATATAAACCTTCATCTGTACTGGCTAGTTTTGTGTGTCAACTCAACACAGGCTGGAGTTATCACAGAAAGGGAGCCTCAGTTGTAGAAATGCCTTCTTGAGACCCAGCTGTAAGGCATTTTCTCAACAAGTGGTCAAGGTGGGAGGACCCAGCCCATTGGGTTTGGTGCCGTACCTGGGCTGGTGGTCTTGGGTTCTAGAAGAAAGCAAGCTGAGCAAGCCAGGGAAAGCAAGCCAGTAAGAAACATCCTTCCATGGCTCCTGCTTCCTGACCTGCTTGAGTTCCAGTCCTGACTTCCTTTGGTGATGAACAGCAATGTGGAAGTGTAAGCTGAATAAACCCTTTCCTCCCCAACTTGCTTCTTTGTCACAATGTTTGTGCAGGTATAGAAACCCTGACTAATACAACATCCAAAAAATTCAACTATAGAAGAGTTCTCAAGTCAAGTTGTACTAAGAACATTGCTATTAGAGGCTAGAGAGATGGCTTAGTTGTTAAGAGAACTGGATGCTCTTCCAAAGGACCTGGGTTAGATTCCCAGCAACCACACATATAATGACTTGTGTAACTCCAGTTCCACGGGGTCTGATTTCCTTTTCTGGCCTCCACTGGCACTGATGCTGTGGTACACAGACATGGGGATACAGGAATTTACTAGTCACCTTTATTTGGCTCTGTCACAGTCTTACTAACCCTTTTTGCAAACCCCCTGGATGCTCTTTGTGTCTAGAACATTATTCTCTTAGATTGCTCTGCAGTGTTCATAGCTGATCTCTACTGATTCTTTTCTTCCACTGATAGCCCTGTTCATGATATAATGCAAATCTTATTTTCTTAAAACTAAATTTTATCTCACGTCTCAGCTCAAAATCCATAATATCGTGGTTTGCATTGGATTCCATTAAACCCCTGGTAGTGAAGGCCTTCTCAATATCTCAGTATCTTCTCTCATTCAGGATGCTCTGCTCGGATGCTGGACAGGTCTGGCATATCAGTCAAAAAAAAAAAAAAAAAAAAAAAAGCCCACGTTCTTCTCTTCCTCTCGTATCAGAGACAGGAGATTCACTTATTGTCAACATGGAGAACTGCACTTTCCTTAATAGCAGCAATTCCTCTGTGCTCCTGAAGAGTTTTGATGGCTGATTTCCTTCTTCAACAGTGCCTGATATTTGGGAAATGCTCTCTCAAGATGTATCTAAGGATTAACAATATATTCTCAACTTCCCTAGTCAGTACCAAATGGCAACCCAAGAAAGACAAAGGTTCAAGGACACTAGGGAAAGAGTCTCCTTGCATGAGACAGGCTCTCCCGATGTTGAAAGATATGGGAGCATAGATTTACAATAGTACAGGGCAGTCATGGGGTTCCTGTAAGCTTGGAAGTGCTTAGGCCACAGAAGCAAGGTTCCTCTACACCTAGACTCTGCCTTCTAAGGAAGCCATGATGTAGGGTCAAGAGGGTGTCATCAACATCATAAATCACAGCAGATCAACAGATCCTTTGAAGTCACCTTGGGAGAGAGCTTTGGCATCTACCCCAGTAAGGGGCACTGAATTGGCACAGGGGACATCTATGGAGGACAGAAGAGCTGTGCCATGTCAGCCCTGAGGCAATGCTATGTCATATGTTATCCCCGCACACTGTTGCTCTGGTAACACTCTGTGGTCCACAGAAGTGAATTATTAGCCAGCCTGGAAGCCAGTTTGCATCTGACTTAATACCCTTAATTGATCATGAAATTATTGAAAATCCTCTAATGTTTTTCTTACATAAAACTAAAATTAACACAATCATTAAACAAAATGTTCACATATTTCTGTGTGTACCCACCCCTCTGACGTTTTGA
This sequence comes from Rattus norvegicus, assembly GCF_021556685.1. Taxonomy (NCBI): domain Eukaryota; kingdom Metazoa; phylum Chordata; class Mammalia; order Rodentia; family Muridae; genus Rattus; species Rattus norvegicus. Next base: position 270,602,003 of record NC_141534.1, on the reverse strand, counting down.
TAAAGTGTTGAAAGATTCTGCTATTAAGGCTGGTCCACCATGTCAGGATCAGCTCTCTGAGCTCTGCGCAAAATGGAGGACTCCTTTTCTTAGAGGGGCTTCATCTTCTCTGCCTGACCTTGCTTGGAGAGTGTCTCTGAGCACAGATGCCTGATCTTATCTAGAGGAGGACCCTGCACAGAGTTTCCTGCAGGTGCTGCATGATTCAGCACATAAGTTCTGCTAAACCCTTACCAAGTCTAATAATTAGGTAGTGTGTCATGACCAATCAACCCTTCCCTTCTGTAATACCCCCACCCCCAAATCTGAAGAAAGTCAGCCTATGGCCAGAGTACAGGTTCACCTTCCTCTCTCCGGATAACCATTCCCATGCTAGCCAGTACTGTACATCCACCCTGGGAATCCCCACCTGCTCCCCACGATCTAGATCCCCACCTGCTCCCCACTATCTATATATACAGCCCTTGTTTACCCCAGCTAAGGTGCAGCTGTCTCGCTGAAGCAGATCCCCCCGACCTCCCTTTTGCTTCCCTTATTCTTCAGGGCCGGTAGCAACCAAGGAGAAGGAAGGGCCACTGATAACAAAAACTCAGAATGCTTAGCAGGGCAGATGACAGACCAAACTACTGAGCAAGAAAATGTCCGAAGCTATCCGAGGGCAAAAGTCTAAGAAAGTGTTTGCCTACGTGTTGCCATGACGCCTGGATGAAATGAATGACTTGTTTCTTCACAGCGGCTCAGGGCTGAGAGCCCGAGAGGGTGTGGTTGATGGGCGGGGGTGGGTGCACAGGAGGAAAGAGCTTAGTTCTCACATCACTGAGCGTGTGGCTCCTGACCTGGAAGGAAGGCTTGGCTGGTTTTCAACCCTACTCCCTCCCATTTATCTTGCAGAGGAATCCAGTGGGATGGGAAACACACCCAGGAGACTCTCCTGCCCTCTGGTGCTTTGGGGTCTATGTCTTGGACCCTGGTCATTCTCGCCTTGGCAGTGGCTTTCTCTCTGCTTGTGGCATTGCCCATGATTCACACAACAGTGCATTGCTGACAGTGCACGCCAAGGCTGTGTGAAGGTTACAGCCAAGCAAGAGGACGGAATATCACTCTGAAGCCAGCCGTATCAGGCACCCAGGCTTCAGTTGATGATGCTTGCTGTTACAGGGTATTGTCTCCTATCTCAGGGCACTTATCTCCCAAAGGGGAAAGCAATGGAAGCCAGTTAAATGCAAGCAGAAGGATGTTCTATAAATGGCCGGTAAACGGTGTTCACGGCTAGACTTCAGGAGGAGCAGCTAGGTTGTAACCAGAAAATTCCTACCAAGTCTAGGCTTCCCAGAATTCCAGCCTGATTTACATATGCAAACCAAGGAAATGTTTTACTCTGGGTTTGTCACTATTTATTTGACAAATGCTAGGAAAACTGGCGAAGTGAGGAAGCTGCTGGTTTACTGTTGCTTTCTCTGGGGTTCCTGCAGTCAGGGTGTAACAATATCTACAGGAAACTGCAAATACTCACTTTTTTTCAATTAGTTCTTGCCACACAGGCATTGCCTCCGCAGCCAGCTCCGGAAACAGGGCTTTTAGCATCTCTCAGGCTGCTCCACCCATGAGATAAGCCTAAGGTCCTGGCTAGTCTCCCCAGTAAGACTGGCTGCTCTGTCTTCTCAGCTCACCTGCTGGTGCTCATTTAACTCGGTTTGTGATGAGCTATCACTTTGTCTGTTTGAATCTTGAGTTGATATTAATGTATCTTTATCTTACGATTAACACGGTTCTGCCTTTTGTGACCCAGAGCTGGATTTTTCTTTGAGTGAGCTTGTCTAAATACCAACAGGCTCCGGACTGAGCAGAGCCCATTTCCGAATGTGCCCTGCGAGCTGGCACGGTCCCCATTAGGTTCTGAACTTTTAACAAGAGAAAGCACTGACATCTCTCCGTCAACATTTTCCGGGACTACAAATTGCTCATGCATTAGAAATTCTCCAGGAGCTGGCATGAAAAGGCTGGGAAGCGGGTGATTCTTGTGCGGCGGGTCTGCAAGTCAGGGTAATTTCAGAATACACCACATATGCCGAAAAGACGGCAGATGCAGGAATTGAATTTAACCATAGATGATAAGCCAATTTTCTCCAAACTCTGTAACTCAATAAGTCTTTAATGGCTTCTCAGATAAACAGATGTATGTCATCAAAAGGCACAGGATGATAAATCTGATTGGTGTCTGAAGAATTCGCACGGCTTTATCCCTGAATGAGCACTAAGAGAGAGGGGAGGGGATGACGCTTAAGCCCCAGCATGGGGGTTTAAATTATTTGCTCAGAAACAGTTGCATTTCCCAGTGGCATAATACTAAAAACAACAAGGACGGCAGCAACCAGGAAGGACGATACATCTTTTTAATTAGGCTGCTCCTTTTGAAGACGTACACTGTTTGGTCTAGCTGTGTTTACTCTGACTTAGTTGATTATTTTCATACAGACTTCCAAATATTCAATTACAGCCCCTTGGAAGATTATGGATTCCAATTATCCACGAGAGCCCAGACTTCAGACACTGAGGTCCAAGGCCACTTCTGCTGGTCAAGCGCTTCCTGCTTGTTCAGAGAGCTTCTTGGTGTCCGTGCAGCAAGGCTGTTTGCTTGGAACATTCAGTAGAATTCGGTTTCACATTTCTGTAACCAGCCAACAGCCTCACCCACCAGGGAGACCTGACCAGGGTGAACCCAGGACAAAGTGTAGACCTAAGCGGTGGCACTCAGGATGTAAATGAGCCTTTGATGCACTGTCACTACTGTCTCTGGGCTGTGAGATTACGGGAAAGTTCTACGGGTTTTAAGTGTTAACTTAGGACACTTCTCACCGTGGCCAGAATGCGGGGTTACATTGCTTTTAATATTGGTGGTAAAGCAAACCATTTCTTTCCTAATGCCCTGGGCATATCTGAAGGGATAGAGACACCAATGGCCCTTGTCTTCTGTATAAGATATTGCTTTCATATATTTCTAGAAGAGCCAGAAGTTATATACATATTTCCCCACAACATAACTAAACTATTCTGATGAACCCAGTCAGGTTGGAGCAATTTTCTTTTTATCCCCAGAACCCCGGCAGGTGCTTTACGGTATTCTCACCACCCGATGCTCACCCCTCTGTTGAATCTAATTTTTAGTAATTTGAAAAAATGACAAGGCATTCTGCAGTACTCACTACGTAAGTCCTAGCATAGCTGCACGGCAAGTCTATCCACTCTGCAGACGAGAAGACAAAGCCAGAGAGATCTAGTGACCTGCCCAAGATCCTCCACAGTTACGAAACGGCAGAGTTAGAGATTGAGCTCAGACTTCCTGGCTCCAGAGCCCCTGCTTTTAAGCATTTTGATATTTTACTGTCTTACATAAAAGCTTGACTCATGTACAAAGATACTCACGATAGGATCAGTAATCAAATCAGATGGGCTGGCCGGGTCATGGGGAACACAAGGGTGGTGTTCTGTGCCCTAGAGCATGGTTACTCAAGTGATTGTGGGGTGGAGTGGAGGCACAAAGGAAGCAATGCACCAGGGGGTGGGGTCAGACAGCCACTGACCACTCTCAGAATGTCCTGTGTCCCCTGATAGGAAGACTACACATTCCAGAGGTAAACACATTCCAGAGGTAAGCACGTGTGCTGGGAGACTTGGCTGCCAGGTCCTCCCTGTGCCGAAGTGAAGTGCGGCCTGGCCTTTATCTCAGGTGACTGCTGTTCTGTCCTCTTATCTAGGTCTCTGCCAGGCATCTGGCCTGCGGAGTTCGAGGGCCTGCGATTAGTCACTTGTGATTGGCTCCTTGATTTCAGAAGAACCATACCCTTCTGTCCCACAGTAAGGGGACACGGAAAGGGGCTGTGGCTATGCTTTACGCCTGTCTTCCACGCCGTTTACAACACCTCAGATAAATTGGCAAATAAATTGATAAACCTTTCCTGAAGTGCAATTTAGCAATGTGTATTGAAAACGTGGCAATGTACTATGTGTGCACAGGAACTAACTTCACAGCTAGAGATGTGGCCCAAGTCTCTGAGGAAGAGGACGCTTTATTCGGGACTCACCACAGCATTGTTTATAATAAGAGGCCTGAGAAGACATAAATATCTAAGAAGAAAGGATAATAAGACATTTATGATACATCCATAAAATGCAATATTATGCAGTCATTAAAATGATGTTTCTAGAATTTTTTCTGAAGAATATTTAATGACTCATTATATAACATTTGTTGAAAATGAAGAAATTAGAAATGATGCCATTTATATAAAAGTAACCTAAATATATCGGGAATCCTGGAAAGAAATGGAACTTTTTTGGTGGATATTTCCAGGCTCTAAGATGTTTGCTTTATCTTTTTTTCCCCCAAAAAACGTTAAAGAACTATACATTAAGTTTTCATCAGAAAATCAGCCAATCACGTATAAATATCCATGAACTTCCAGGAAAGTGGGGGTGGCGTGGGGGGAAGTGGCAGTGTGCAGCAGCAGAAGAGAAATGCAGCCTTCCTTCGCAGCCTCCCCACCACATGCATGTGCACACGTGTGCTCACAGCTGCACACACAAGGACACGTTTCTCACTGACAGTGGCTCCTAGTCCTTTCCCCCAGATGCCTGGAATCCCAGCCAACGGCTGAGCAGAGAATCAGATCATCTGTGACTGTTTCTATATACATTACCCCAGCTGACGGTCATGGTGCTGCACGACCTAAAGTCCTCTGAGTTAGAGCTAGGGCGATAGTCTCACGTTTACTTGTGCAAATCCTTTCAGCCTTTCCCCTGTCCCAGTCATTCATTCATTTCCCAAAGCCCCGGGGGAATGATACTGCTGTGGTAATGAAAGACCGCCCTCTGCTTGCTTCTTCAGTGTTGCTCACGGTTTAGTCAGAGAGACAGAGAGACACTGACGACTACTGATGGCGCAGAGTGAAGGCTCGCCATACTACACATTAACAGGTGTGGTCATCACTGGTTACCTCAGCAGGAGAACTTTAATAGGGAAGGGAATTGGTACCTAAGTCAGATGAGAGTCGGCTGTGGGGTAGAGTGGTGAGGACTAGGTATTTGGCTGGGAAAAGCTCAAGGGGTCTAGAGTCATCCTCTATCTGTACATACTAATCACCCTAGTACATTTAATCTCCCAACCTCCCAAGGCAGCAGCCTTGAGTAACCAATCCAATACGAACATTCTAGCACGTGAAACCATATCATGTAGCAGCGACTTTCCAAATACTAAAAGGGAATTAAGACCTGGGAGCTTTCACTGTGAGAACCCAGGCAGTCTCAAACCTGTGGAGAAGAAAGCTTTGTAAGCTGGGGGTCTGAACAAGGGTCAGACTCTCCCTTGTCTGATGCTGTTATGCTAATGATGCTGCCCCAGGAAAAGAAGAAAGGACCAGCTCACCGGGAAAGCATCCCAAGGTTCCAGCTCCTTCCAGTAAGGAGGCTTTGATGCTGTGTCCCACCACTCTCTTCCGTCAGAGATGACATAAATAAATGGTGTGCTGCAGATGTGAACCGTGATTTTAGGGATCTGCAGCAACTGAATACATTTTAATAAACTGGCTGATATTTTCAATGAAAATTCCTGGTGATTCTCACATTTTACACTCATAGGTTTTTAGAGGAAAAGAATTTTTTTTTCTTTTTTAACCTTGTGAATGCATGGGGATTTCAGAAAGAGGTTTACATCCATCAAAGTTACTAAGCTAAAGGTTTGGATTTATTTTCTAATTAACATTTTATCGATTGGACCAATTAGTCTGAACAAGACTGGGATTCTGGGGATTTCCTGGATCGGATGGACGCCTGTGTCTTCCTAATCTGCTGGCGACAAACATGATGTAAATTTACCAATTACAGGGCTGTGTCAGACACGCACCAGCAACAGCGAAGCCTGGGGTTTGAGTGTGAAGTGTTCTGGGACGAAAAAAAAGAGTCATGTTTGATCTCTGAGTCACGTTCAAAAATCCCCACTGGCTCTCTGGTTTGCTCTGTCCTTTTAAATCCTAAAACAGGGCAGATTAGATGCAAGCCTAACACATTTCCTGTAAGCGCTTTTTCCTCTTGCAGTTCTCTGGTCTATTTACTCCTTCCTGGTCAGGAACGCACCAGAGGACAGCGACTGCAGCCACAAACTTTAGAGAAACCAGAAACCTTCAGACTGGTTTTTCCTGTTGTGTGGCTGGTAACTGCTTGTGAGATCTGGACCCTCCGTGTTCCCAATCCACACAGCTCTCCGGGGGTCACTGCTGAGGTTCAGCAGGAGCAGGGTAGGAATCAGTTGTCTGATCTCCTCGCAGTGAGAACTTGGTGAGGGGCACTGTTCATTTGTGGTCCTGGTCTCTGTGTGAACTGGACACTTAGCCCACACCAGGTCCACCAGTCACAACAGAAACGGCATTCAATCGGAAGGCCCGTCCTTACAACAATACCCTGTGCTCACATCTGCATTACTTATAGCCACCCGGTAAGGAAGAGCTGCATGGTGCCATAACATGGTCTTGGCACGCTTGGCTATTTTAAACGCTTTCAAATAAAAATTAATAAGAATACGGTCCTACTTTGTAATCGTATCACGGTTCAGTAAGAATAGTGTTTTAAGCTTTTAGAATACTCGCTCTTATACTTTTTGATTTATCTATCCAATATGATTTAGAGGTGCAAGGTAGAGTTATTCATAACATATTCTAACAGTTCTAGTGAGAGAAAAAGGTGCTCCTGTCAATAAAGAAAAGGCAAGCGGGCAGTCCAAGAAGCCGGTTACAAACCGCGGAGGGCGCGACAGCCGAGCCAGGCACCATAGGGCCGCTCCTTTTCAGTCTCTAGCCAGATAGGGCTCCTTCAGGAGTGTAGACAAATCAGCCCATTGAAAGACCTGACTTGAACATCAGCTCTGCGGCTTGCTGAGTCCACATTCTACAATAAGGCCTCAGAGCCAGGAAAGCAACCCCTCCAGCTTCCGGTTGCGGCAACTTCCGGTTGGACTATTGCTTATGTTCCGGGACACAGCAGGATTGGCGGATGAACACAGGTAAACGCACAGAGTTCAAGGTTAAGTACGCTTTAGAGGGCTGACCCAGGAACCATGTCATACAACAAATGTGGTTGCTGTGGGAAAATAAGTTCATCCTGTAACCTGCAGATGGACCTCTGGAGAGCACCCAGTGGAAAAGAAATACCCTTCACTCTCTGAGACAATCTCAGACACAGAATCCTGAAGCACGCAGAGCTCTTTGCCTTTCCTTTCAACCCCCTTCCCCAGGCTTTCGGCACATGATCAGACCTCTGAGATTCAGAACTCCCTGCTGGGACCACCTAGAAGGCACATTGGCAAAGCTTTGGTCACACTTTTAAAATATTTTTTTTAACAGCCGCTCATCATTTTGTATTTTCTTTGTCTTTTCCCTGAGTTACACTGGTTATGCATTTCACAGGAATTCCGCAGAGCTGTTGTCTGATGACGAATGATGTGTGTCTTACTATGGTCTTAATGTTAACTGGGATCATTTGGGTAAGGCCACGGGTGCAGTTTCTCTAGCAGGCACTGACAGCTTTTCCCTTTGCAGTCAACTGCAAGTCTTGCTGAAGAATGCTCCCAGCCTGCACAGAGTGCCACTAACAGTTTTGTGCGGCTTTATATGCCAGCAGTAGTTCCCACGCTTAACAACTACTACTGTAATTTTGTCTAATGGCGACTCTCCTGCCTCCTCCTTGGGCACTCCTCCCCGAGGGCTGTAAGAATGACTTGCTTCCCTCTCTGACTCTGTTTGGGTGGACTTGGTTTACTCTGAGGAGCAATGGAGGGACACCTGTTTGTCTGGATTTTGTCACTGGCTGTTTGTTCAGTGTGACCTGTGTCCTTCACTGGGTCTTCTTCGCACTGAGCACTTACTTACTTCTGAGAAGTGGAAGATAACTTTAGTACATCTTGCTTTTCGTTCATCTTGCATTTCCCCCCTTTAAATCTTGGAACCAATCATTTAATTCCAAACCCATCGTTTCTTTTGTTAGAGAATAGTTTTAAGAAACCAAGATATGAGGATCAAATTTATTCATCACTGCCGAGGCACCACCTCCTAGTCCTTCCCTAGGCAAGAGGTTAGAAACAGGCACACCAACATGCGTGTTCTTCTGTATGCATCTATACACACCAGGCTATGCATGAGTCCACAGTGACCCTTGTGCAATCCAGTATGTAGGCGTCATTATAATCCTTATTTTTTCCTTATGTATTTTTTCTCTAGTGTGAGAAACCCAACTCTCATGACCATGATGTATTTACTGTGTTCAGACCCAGCCCAGCATGAAGCAGCCTCAGGACTGCAAACCCATGCGTCCGTCCGAATAAGCCATGGCACTTATGTCCGCATGGCATAACTTGCCTGTCACTTCTGGCCTTACACCCAACATAATCATTTTTCTGAAGTTCTTTAGGCTGCAATGGAAAATTGCTCATTTGTAATAATGTAGTCTCAATTTGTATCCTTTAAACTAATTTTTGGTTCTCCCTTATCCTGCTATTATTTACGTATTTACTAGTTGTGTTTGAGAGTAAAAGTTATACATAATCAAAAGCATATTCAAAGGGTTCCTCGGTCCCATCTTCCCTCATACCCATCTTTCCGTCTCTCCCAGCTCCATCTCCTCACCTTTGAGTGGCGCCTTTGTATACTCCCTCTCCATGCCTTTCTTGCAGGGAAACAGTCTCATTAATTTCTGGTTTACTTTAGTGAGTGAGTGTGTGTGTGTGTGTGTGTGTGTGTGTGTGTGTGTCTATATACTTTGTTTGAAGCTTGTGTGTAGGCACATGTGTTTGTATGAGGGTCTGCACGTGTGTGTTTGGTGTCTCTCTCAAACATTGTCTGTGCCTTATTATTTTTTTAGGTTAGATCTTTCATTGAACTTTGAGCTCACCAATTTAGCTAGGATGGCCTTGGGTGGCCAGGGGATCCCCAGGAACCTCCTACATCCACTTTCACAGAGCTGATTGCATTTGCATGTCCTGTGCCTGGTTTTGTACATGGATGCCTGGGCTGTAGTCAGACCTCAAGCTCCTGCATCAAGAACTTGTAGTGAAGAAGCCATCTTGCCAGCCCTTACTTTCTGGTTCTTCTCTTTTGTAAACATAGATCATCCTATGTTTTCTCTCTCTTTTGAAACAGGGACTCACTCTGTAACCCAGGTTGTCCTGGGACTGACTATGTATGTAACCCAGGATGCCCTCAAACTCACGGTAACCCTCCTGCCTAAATGCTGCTTGTGAGTTACCATTCCTGTCCATGTTCTTTACTCCCCCATGAACACACTAGGCTATAGTTTTAAATGCCCGGGATCTCCTCGCTCAGGTGTTTGCATGAGCATTGTTATCTGAGTTGTACTTAATGTTTTTGTTTATGAAAACTGCTTATGTATAGTTCATACTGCTGGAAGTGTGTTTCAGGGTGAATTTGTAGGAGTTAGAGTGGGTGCGTAGTTTTGTCAGGCGCTGCCAAATCCCCTTCAGTGTGCGGACAGATGTTGTCTCGCCTGCAGTATGCTGTCATCCTTTGTAATTTTCACCAACATGATAGGTGAGAACAAGCACCTCAGAACGGTTGGGGTTTCTGAGAGAGGAGAGTGGGGAGAAGCTCGGATGCACAGGCTGGGGAGCCATGATACAGTCTGCGTTCTCTACTAAGACGGGAGCTAACCAGGAGGCCTCGAAAAGGAGAAGACTCTGGAGTGCTGGCCAAGGCCATAAGACAGGGAGCAGTGACCTGCTGAGGGGATGGACTCTGCCCAGCATGAGACAGACGTAGGGAGAGCGACGTGGTTTTAGATACAACCGCAAAGGCAATAGCAGATAATGTTTAAAACAGAGACATTCAAAGATGTTTGCAAACATCTGCCTTGAAATACCCAAAGAAAGATTCAGAATTTAGGGAGTCAAGCCAAATCAGAAGAAGCTGTAAATGATGGCTGAATGGAAGGAAGTCTTGAGATTCATTTCTATGCCATACACATATATGTACACATGGACACACATGCACACACACACAGACAGACACACAGACATACATGTGCACACACCACACACCACACACGCAGATACACACACACATGCAGGCACGAATACACGTGCACATACCACACACACACACATACATGTGCAAACATCACACACCCCACACTTGCAGACACACAAACATGCATGCACACACACATGTATATACATGCATGTATACACCACACCACAGACACACAGATACACATACACATATACACACACACAGACACAGATACACGTGCACATCACACACACACACACACACACACACACACACACACACACACACACGCAATTGCCTCTGATCCTATTCGAAAACCTAAGGTAACAGAAGAGTGTAGAACATACATTTTTAGGAAAAATATTAGAAAATTTCAAGAAAACCAAGGATCTTACAGATGACAAACCATCACAGCATATATTTCTGCATGAAGAGAAACCCAAAGAAAGGTTTTAAACACAGAAGAGCACACTGCAAGTGGCTAACGAGACTTGGGGGACAGACAGAGGACTCGGTTCACCTCAATGGAGTTTTAGTTCCACGTCAGAGACCAGACTCGGAGACAGAGAGTATGATTCACAACCAGCTTAGGAAGTGGATTCCGGGGGTCAGCACCAACAGGCACAGGTGAACAAGACAAAGGAGGAAAAGAATTGGGCAGCACACCGACCCTCTATTGCTCTAGGCATCATTTACCACAGCAGATACGGATAGGACGACGCCCTTAGCTCACTGGGGCGGGACGAAAATGTTATAGCAGTGAGTGAAAGAAGACAAAGCTATGAGTGTGGATGGTTGAGATGGAGACAAGGCTCTCGGGGAGGAACCACCTCTGAGGCTGTGGGCCCCAGATGAGGAGGCCTTCTCTTGGTGGAAAGTAATAGGGGCACACAGGCAATTAGGTAGACTCATACCGTGTGGGGTGTGTGTGTGTGTGTGTGTGTGTGTGTGTGTGCGCACGTGCATTCATGCGTGTGTTTGTGCGTGCATGCATGTGTGTGTGCATGTGTACATGCATGCATGTGTTTGTGTGTGTGTGTGTGTGTGTGTGTGTGTGTGTGTGTGTGTGTGTGTGTGTGTGTGGTGTGTTTAAATTTTCTTTGGAAACCAGCACCAGGAGGCAGATAACCTCTCTCTAAATAACCATACTGGCACATTTTCATCAAGAACGGCAATGAGGACAGCATGTGCTTGACATCAGAGGAACTGATGGAAACAAACTATTCCCCCTTCTGGTACAAGAAGAAATGCAAACATTAGCACAAAGTGGGAAAGGTCAGAAATGTCAGGGAGGACAGAGGAGAGCCCTGAACTCTGAGTGGGAAGGCAGCTGGCGGCAGGGCAGTTGGCTCTAAAAAGAGGGGCCAGAAACCAAGAAAATAACACGTGGGCAAAGCCAAGAGGTCCTCTGTCTCTGAGGAAATTTCTTCAGGGAGTGGCAGTTTCCTTGTCGTACCAGCAGAGAGAGGAACCACATCTCGAGTCCCAACACAGTCTTGAGCCAGTGACATCTGGGGAACTCGAAGAGGTCTGAGGGTCAGCACAGGTCAGAAGGAAGATGGGCCTGAGCAAAGATGAAAGGCCAGACTCGGGAACTGGGCCGCACAGAGGACGGAGGAGATTTGGAAGTGGCTCTGTGACACGTGGTAGGTTAGCTAGAGCGGACCATCAGCTGCTCCCTATTTTTGGAGGGACAAGGACAAGAAGATAGGGAACAAAAGAAAATGGGATCAGATTGCAGTAGGGCTGTCCAGTGAGAGAATCACTCGGTCGGTCCTGGAAGTGACCAGCATGCTTTTCAGGGGACGCCTTTAGAAACCGTCTGTCCACGATGATTCTGGACAGCTGTGGAGCCAGATGCCATTTCGTTGTCCTTCCCAGCTCTGGGATTGGGCAGTTATATAATATAATGCATAAATAGAGTAATACAAAATTACCCCATCCATACATTTTATGTATCTATTAATACGGACAACAGTTTCCTTTCCATTTTGCCAGTAAAGTTTTGAATACAAATGTAACTAAGCCTCTCCCATTATGGCTCGGCCTTCAGAACTAATCACCTCTCTGAACACTTAAGGAGCCATTTTTCATTATGATGGGGAGCAAGGCGAAGGCAGATGGCACAGCCCTGTTATTGATTTGATGATCCCTGCCTGGCTTGTTGGGTAAATGGAACGAATGACGGTCACTGCATCTAGACTTTGAGGGGCTTCAAGGTTCAATTCAAATTATATCAGACAGCAGGTTCAGGGGACAAGAATCCATTTACTCCTCAGAGTTTCTAAGTGACAATCCCAGCGATTATGGAGGACCCTTCAGACCATCTCCAGGGAGTCTTCTGGACCAGCTACAGTCTTTAAGGAAGAATGAACATTCTCTCTCGGGTCTTACTGGTGCTTTTGGTGCACGACAGCTCAGGACATGCTGCCCATCAATTAAGGAAGTCTGGTCAATTTGCATGGCCTGTGCTCATTTGCAAATTATAAGGCAGATAGATGGAGATGAATTACTCACTTCTCAGAGGGTCATTAACTTTTTCCTTAAAAGCCCTTTGAGAAAGACCATTGTGGCTCTAAGGAGTTAACGTAATTATAGCCCCCAGGGTTACCTTCTGTGGAATTACACTTCTACTGCTGCTCTTCAACCTCATTCAGGACTGTCATTAGCAGGGACACACATTCATGCTAACAGCAGCTCTGGAAGATGTTACCACACCACTGAAGAGCGCGCAGAAGGACCTGAGACCAGATTACAGTTTTTACATTAAATTTTATTGTAAAATCGCGCGCGCACACACACACATACACACACACACACACACACACACCCCAAAATTAACTCCACTAAAAGATGATTAGGAATTTTGATCAAAATTTGAGTACTTCACTCCCAGGGGAACAACTTTACTGAGGTGGGCGCTAGGAAACGTCTATGTAGGGATTCCCTGGGTCCCTGGATCTGACCCACTGTTCATCACCTTTGCCTGACACGTCAGGGCTCTGTGTGGCAGGTGTTGGATAGTGGAGAATTTCTAAGAGGAAAATTATCATTCTTTGTCAGGCTAGACAGACCTTTACCTTGGTAAAATATACACTAGGAAGCACCAAATCCTTTCTGCATGAGGGATGCAGAGACCTTGTTTTTGTGGCCCCAGCTCAGCTGCACACACATCTCCTCCTATTCCTAGGCTCTGTGAGTTTCTCTCTAGCAAACTGTGAGGTAGAAACAGGTAACCCAAAAGGCCATTTCTCAATCGAACAATGACAGTTGTCTGCCATTAGGATTATCCGTCCACCCTTGTTTAATGTAGAAGGACTGAACGTTGGTATCCTTTCTCCACTCCGTAACAAATATGTTTGCGGAAAGCCTAATCTCCAAGCAATGGCTAGGGAAAGAGCACCTGTGGGTAAGAGTATATGTTAGATAAGGCTGTGAGGGCAGAGCCTCACTTACTCAACACAGGAGGTCCCATGCTGTCTCCATTTGTAAGGACACAGCGGAGAGGTGACAGCTGAAAGCCAGGAGAAGACCTCCTAGCCCATCCACACCTGGACTTTGACTCGCCAGCCCCACAGCTCTGAGAGCTGTGCACGTGCTGTTTACCCCAGTTTGTTTATTGCAGAAGCCCCACTGACTGCCAGCCAGCAGGCTTCACTTAGATTCCTTCAAATCCATGAACTGTTGTTTTTCCATCGATGACTGCGTCGTTTTTATAAGGAGTTCAAAGGGAAGCAGACCTACTCTTTATATTTAACTTACAGTCGGAGGACTTGCACCACAGTGCCTTGACTTTACTTCAGGAGCAGCTTGCTTATTGTGAACGAGTCTTGATCCCAGCACCAGTTTTGGTAATATTTCCTACCACCCCACTTTCTCCTTGACCAAGGCAATTGTTTACCAATCAACTGTAGAACTATCAGAATGGGGTGGTGGGCAGCAGGAAGGCCAGGGAAAGGGAATGTATTGGCTACAGGCTCACATCAGTGTGAGGCCCTCTGCCCCTTTAGAAGTGTCTCTGACTACTCGTCCTGAGAACATCTGAGTCTGGGTTAGCCCAGCATGGAGGCCTGTTTCATGCCCACTAGGCATCAGGTTTCTAATTGGTGTTTTTCTTTGCTTCCTTAATACATGGATCAATTCCTCTCCATTAAATAAGACACAAAGATAAAGTTTAAAACCTCAGCTAGGAGGAACATGGCTACCCCACTGCCAAGTGACATTGGCTATAGAGAAGCTCGAGCTGTGCTCAGAAGCAGGCAGGTAATCCTTCTATTTACGAAAAAACACCAACTGAGGTTCAGAAGAACTCATTGTATTGTAGGTGACATTTTTCTGACTTTAAATTCTGACGCCGGGTTTACTTCTGTGTGGCTGTAGGCAGGCGTCCAAATCTCCACGAGTTCACTGTCCTCCCGGGTGATGAACGTGTATTCTACATAACTTCTAGGGTCATACTAATTTAATGGTGTTTAGAGCACAGGACAGATTCTGAACACACCGTGTGGTGATAATTATGACGAGAATAGATGCTTTGGTTTGTAACACTCACCGGCGAGGCGAGGCTCTTCCGAGAATAACGAACACGTGGATCTTTACTCCATGAAATTCAAATATATATTTTTACACATAAAGTATGAAACCAAGTTCTGCTATCTCAAGTTAAATCTCTTTTTTAAAAAATATCACTAAGAAATCAAAATTAAAATCATAAAACAGAAATTTTATGACCGGCTTCCTGGGTGGAGTGTGGGAGATACAGAACTTGCTTCAGTGTTTAGTGTCAACCTTCACTAATATTCTGGTTTTATTGAATCTTAAATCTAAGCAACTAATTTTTAACAGATATATTCCATCAAAAATACAGTTCTCAGCTTAATTTTACTCCTCAAGATATGCAGCCTCAGTGCTTCAGGAATCAATGAAGCCCAAAACCTAACCTACTAAGGTTATGGCTTACATTTGTATAGCAGATTTCTTTCTTTCTTTTTTTTTTCCTTTTTTTTCCGGAGCTGGGCACCAAACCCAGGGCCTTGCGCTTGCTAGACAAGTGCTCTACCACTGAGCTAAATCCCCAGCCCCTGTATAGCAGATTTCTTTTGGTGAGAAGTTCTACATGTTATGACTAATCGATTTTACTCATCAATCAAATGTTTATCAAGCAAACAGTAAGGCCTGGAACCCATTGGTAGTTTCTGCCTGGGAACCACGTGAAGGGACCTCCACAGTGTCGGACAGGTTAGAGTGGGAGAGGAAAGAGTTTCAACTGATGGCGCTCACACATGTGGACCATGTGTAGGCTCTGTGGAGCAGAAGCAAAGTTTGAACTGTACACAGTATTCATAAGTGGAGGGACAGGATAGGAACAGGGCCAGGTGTGGTGGCATTTGCAGGTAACTGCAGCATGGGTGCTGAGGGATAGCTGGTTTGAAACCAGCTCAGGATACATACATTGGCATTGTCTCCAAAAAATACAAAAAGAAAAAAACCAGCAAGCAGGCAAGCCGGCAAGCAAGGATAGACAGTATTACAGCACCAACAAGTCTCAGAGGCTGAAGAGATCGAATGAGGCCCACTCACTCAGGCTGCTGTGTGCATGAGTACAACTGAGGGCGGCAGGCGCTAGATGAAGGGGCTAAGTCTGCCCTGACGTCTGTCTCTGGAGGTTTCAACAGACGGCAAATGGTTCGTGGGCTTGTGAGGAGTGACAAGTACAGTGGTGTTTTATCCTCGGCAGAAATCCAGGTTTGGTAAAAGCATGGTGGAAATCAAGAATAGGGTCTGCTCCGTCTGCTGTGGGGAAGGAAGGTGACTTTGACCTTATATCTAAGCAGCAGGAAAGCAGGGAGAGATCAATCTTCAGCAGGTGAGAATTTATGGTTGCAGGACTGGGAAACTACACAGCTTTCCTAACTAGATGCAGAGGACCCCAGAGACTCGCTAACGCTGGACCCAGGGCAGTAGAAAACCTTGTCTGTAGGAGCTCACAGACACTGAAATGCAGGCAGGCAGAAGAGCTCTGGAGCATGGCTTATCCACGAATTCTAAGTAGGAACCTAACACAGGTCAAGGTGCAGGACACCAGGGGGAGCAAATGCTTCCAGAAGCCCAAGAGGAGAGAGATGAGGAATATCCACCTTCCAACACTACAGGGCTCTGGTGGCTGTGAGAGCTGAGGAAGGGCATCATAAGGGCTGCAGCGGTCTCTGCACAACTACTATAGAAAGCAGTAACCTCCCTCCGCAATCAGAAATCTCTTCAATTTTACCTCCACACCTTCTGTTCATTTCACTTAACATGTTTTTAAAATGATGGCTTTGTTTGCCTGATTATTTGTGTTGTGCTTATATCTCCGAAGGTTGCAGTCTCTCCAAATGTGGGGACTCTAGCACGCAGTGGATGCCTTTTAAATGCATCTGCGTGAATATAAGGAGCGAGTGGATCCACACCTGCCCTAGGTCTGGACAGAGGACAGAATCATTCCCTGCTGTGGGTTTGGGGTCATTTGCATACCAGACATTCTTAGAGACAACAACAACTTTAGACACTTGTTCTTATTTAATTCCCTTCCTGGGTTCTCAGCCTATGTCATTTATTAATCCACACTTTCTCGTTCCTTGTGCAGATTAACATACTGGCTGGGCGCAGTACTGGGATTGAGACTAAAGGTAACTAACATGCTGTATGTTTATAGGAATTTAAGAGAGTGGTCCTGTTTCTTCCCTCTGCCTCCTCTGGTAGAGAGTGTGAAGGTTGATCAGCAGAAGTGTTTCTGTGAGTGTAGAGATACAGAGGCAGACTTCTGAAGGAAGGGTCTGCCTAGGATCAAAATCCCAGAGACTGGAGAACGGGAACTTGTTTAAGAACTGTCTTGAGAGGAGAGTGTGTCACTGAGAACAAGTATTTCTGGAATACATCTCTAAAGTCATGGGGGACATTCAGCTTCCATTCACTTATAAAACAGAGACACTATGAATTACTTCCATTTCCCCCGACATGCCAATAAGATCGGGCCCCACTGACGGGAAATGCTGTGGGGGGCTGTGGGGAATGGGTAGCCACCGTTCACGGCTGTGGGATCGCAAACTGGTACCAACTCTGGAAATCAGTCCGGGGAGCTTTCGAAGAGCTAAAAATAGATCAACCATATGACCCAGCTGTATCAAGGGACATCCTACGTTGGAGATACTCGCACAGGCTTGTTCATGGCTGTGATACTCACAATAGCCAGGAGGTGCACACTACCTGAATGTCCTCCACTGATGGAGGGATAATGAAACCATTGTGTTACATACACACCGTGGAATACCACTCAGCTGTGATGAGAAATGAAACCAGGAGATTTACAGATTAACAGACAGGGCCAGAACTAGTCACACTGAGTGAGGTGACACCGACCCAGCAAGACAGGCTCCTCCCCTTGTGGCTCCAAAACTTCCAATGTGAGCATGTAATCTGCAGGAACGACAGAGACTACGGAAGGAGAAGGGGGCATGGGTGGGGGCAGGGCTCTAGAAAAGGGCAGTATGCAGGTGCTATGAAGGGGAAATGGAGAAGGGGGAAGGGAGCTTTAACTCGAAGGAGGGCAGAGGTCGGGGGAATAAATACTGGGGATGTTGGAAATGGGTATGAAATCATTATATGTTTTCACCAAACTAAATATAACACACACATGCGCTTACAGGAAATTATGCCACCTAGGATCATAGTACTTCCTCAAGAATGACAGACTACATAAGAAACATACAGAAAACCAAACCAAACCAACAACAAACCCCACAAGACCAGGCATGAGAAGTCTCAAGACACCCTCAAAATGATACAGGCTGCTGCCCCCGGCTGTCTCCCAGAGGCTGAAGGTAAGGAGTCCCTATGGCTGACGACACCTTCACTCTGCATGTGGGACTTGAAGGAACTGAACTGGGTCTGACCCAGAAGCCTCTTTCCTGGGGACCATCAGCGGCTACGCAAGCTGCCAGGGGGACAAGCAGCAGAGGCTTCTATGTCGGGAGCCAGCAGCCGTTTAGCTGGACTTACAGCCCACTCAGCAGCAGATTCACATCTAAGTAGCCAAGGCTGGCAAGGCCAGGCCACCCGGGGGGGAGGGGAACTCACCACAGCCACTTCCTGAAGCAGTGTGAACTGTACCTGAGCCCTTATCCTCATCCCACAGACAAGAGGAGCCCTCGTCCCTTGTCAAAAAGCTGCTTTCTGTTGTAGCAGATGAAGATCATCATAGAAACCCACAGTTGAACGTAAATCAGAGAAGTAGTCCTGGGTGCCAGGCTCCAGCTGAAGCATCTACCCTCTACCTAAGGCTCAGGGGACGTCGTAGAAGATGGAGCAGAAAGAGTCCAGAGCCAGGACACCAGCTTGTCTGTGTTCTACATGACAGGGAAGCCACACCCATGAGATCTCAACATTACTTCTGTCTGAACAAAACCTGGACGATGACACCTGGTGACGTGTCCCCACAGAGGGAGAAGAATCTCACAGGGCAGTTGATGACCACTGAGCAAGAGGGAGAATCAGCTTTTCTCAGGGATGGACCCCCCACCCCAAACTGGTCCAATACCAAGTAGCCAGCCCCAAACACACACATGTGAGGAACATGAAATGTACTCATCCGGCTTCTGGACAAGCACTCGGTGTGTGTCTCAGTCCCTGCTCCAGGTTCTGGACCTGACTTCCCTCAGTAACAACAGGGCGTGATCCAAGAACTGAAACGTGTGTATGTGTACACTGTGTGGGTTTGTGTGTGTGTCCTAATACAATGGCTGACTGAGAATTGATATTTCTCTTTCCTTTTTAAACTCCAAAGGTCCTTTTATCGTTGTTATAAACAGTAAACGTATCAGTGACACCGTGGCTAGATTATAATTTTAAACGTATGCAATACTTGTAGATTATTCTAAGAAAGTCTGATCATCTTGCCCAAAATTCTAAACCCCAAGTAAGGCATCTCAGTCTTAGACTTCCCAGCAGCATGTCCCGTGTTAAGGTCAGAAACAGCACAGAAGGAGAGCTTCTGAGAAGCTCACACTGACAAGGAAGGACGGTAACCACCACTGCTCAGATGGAGGATTATGGCCCACTCGGGTGGGGAGGTGGCTTAGGAGGCAGAGGAGGTGTGCAAGCCTGAAGACACGTGTTCCAGTCCTGGGACACTCATAAAGGGAGCAGGAGGGCTGGGTCACGGTCATGAGCCATGCTAATAGTACAGATCTCACAGTGACCTCAGAGCCTGCTGCGGTTGGCAGGGGCTGCTCACAGCAAACACACAAGATGCAGCCTGTTTTCTGGGTAAGTAAGGCACCTGATTACTTCACCTCCACAGACATCGGAAACGAACAATCAAAAACCATTTAATATTTTGTGCCTTACTTCTGAGCCACCTAAGGGGAGAATTGCTCACGAGCACTTCAATATATTATATAGAAGCACAACACACATACACATACTCACACCCACACATTCACACACTCACACACACACACTCACACACACATTCATACACACACACATTCACACACTCACACACACACATACACACACATACACACATTCACACACACATACACACACATATACACACACATTCATACACACACACATTCACACACACATTCACACACACACATTTACATATATACACACTCACTTATTCACACAAAAGCATATACACACATTTACACAAACACATATAAACACTACACAAACTCACACAGACACACATAAACATTCACACACACAGACATCACACAAACACATATAGAGACACACAGAGACACAGAGACACACATAGACACACACAGAGACACACACACATAGACAGACACAAGCACACATACTCATACCCTAAAAAGATGAGCAGATTAGGAGACAGTCTAAAGAGGGGGTGTCAAGGAAAGAGAATGGAATATATATGAAGAGAAAGTGGGGGAACAACTTGTGGGAAGAAAGGGAACCAAGAGGGCTGGGGTAGGGAGAGGACAAATAAGGACAAAGTTCAGTGACTCCTAATGCATAGAAATGTCACAATGAGGGGTTGGGGATTTAGCTCAGTAGTAGAGCACTTGCCTAACAAGCACAAGGCCCTGGGTTCAGTCCCCAGCTCCGATAAAAAGAAGAAGAAGAAAAAAAAAAAAAAGAAAAAGAAATGTCACAATGAAACTCTCTACTTTGTATGCAAAAAACCAAAACAAAGCAAAACCAACCAACCAAAAACCCAATAGAACTGAACCAATAATACTGAGGGAGAGATTGGTGCCTGGAGAACCTAGAGGTTAAACGTACAGTTTCTCTTTTCACCTTGGATTTGATGACGGCCAAAGGCAGTCCACATTTTCAAGACAGATACAAAAGGTCACCTCTACTCATTAGATATTACAGAAGCAGTTGTTAGTAGACAGTAAACACATTTAGGTTTGCCTCAGAGCCCTAGCTGCCCCTGCAGGAGAAAGCCACCGAAGTGTGTTTCTGGATGCTCTCTGTTAGCCGTTCAAAAGCAGCTTGAGGAAGAAACAATACAGTGGTGACTTTAACTGTCATCTAGACTGGATCAAAGAAGATTTAGGGGCCTGAGAGTAGAGTGTGTGTGTGTGTGTGTGTGTGTGTGTGTGTGTGTGTGTGTGTGTGTGTCTGTGTGAGCGCGTGTGTGAGCACGCACATGCCTGTTTTCATTGGGTAGTCTGAATGGATCTGGAAAGAAGGTTCACCCTCAACATGGATGTGCTGAATGAGAGGGAAGAGGACCAGCAAGGGTGACTGTGCCCTGAAGGAACCCACAGACACTGTGTTTTTGACAGTCAAGAGATTGTTATTCCATTATTTCCAAGTACTTTACTATTAAAAGAAAACCAATGATGTAGCAAAGCTGAATTTTATAGTGAAATCAGTATTCGCAGCACTCCGAGTCCCCAGCGGACATTCAAACTTTGCCTGCTCGCACCTGTCAATCAACCATCTTTCCAGCTGCCATTAGTGTATCACATATTTCAAAGCAGAGGCTGTCAATAGATAGCAGTGTATCTTGAAGGGTAGAATCAAAGAACATTCCTACTCCTGAAGAATACCTGGACAAACTTATTAGGTTTAAAAAAAGAAACAAGTGACAAGAGTGTCTTGAATGATGCATGGAGACACAACAACAGACACACAACAATGGAGACATACACCACATCACTTCCCGAGATGTGGAGAAAGTGTGCACACCACTTCAGTGTTCCATTGCTCTACCTGGGGCAGCCCTGTAGACAATATCATCATCAATCAAACGCTTCAGTTATGAAGTTGTGGGCTTGTTAGTTATAGGGAAACATGCTCTCTGCTACAGCTGGCGGTAATATACTGTTTTCTCTTGACTCTGTATCCTTCCCTCCCCCACTCCAGTTCTCCCTTGCGTGTGCGTGTAGAAGCAGTGCTTCCTACACAGGACTCCTCTCACTCAGAGCTTTGTGTTACCCAGTCCACAGGCTTGTCACGATGATCGAATGTGAAGTCTGAGAGCACCGTGTAAGGGACACAGTGAGGCACATACATTATCAAGGGGACCTGAAACACACTCCCCTGTTAAGAGAGCATGGCTACAGTGGAGGTCCACATAGCTTAAGTCAGAGTTAAAGGTCAAGGGGTCAGAATATTGACAGTTCCTCTACTTTCTCTTGGTCAAGGATCAAGGGGAACGTTGGCTTGTTTTCATTAGCAGAGGGTTTGTTTTGGAAATCATCCCAGCTTTAAAATAATGCTTCCATTAGCTGGGCTCGGTTCCTATAATTATCCATCTCATCGGACCAGTGCCAAACTTAGTGCCAAACTCTTCTCCATTCTGCATGCTATTCACCTGGGCAGTGCTAAAAGAACAAAGACACCCACCTAGTGTTTAGGGAGGCGTGGGTGGGTTTCGTCTTTGAATAAACATTTGCTGTTGAACGCTGGATAGAAACTCTTGCAGCAAGACAGCTGCAGGTGCTGTAAAGGAGGAGTCTCGGGCTGCTGGAAACTGTCCTCAGGGGGTGGTTTGCAGCATGGACATTTAGAGTTTCTAAGATGTAAGGTTGGCTGTTTCCCATCTTGGGGGTGGGGCCGTACAAATCATGGCGAGGTCAAAGTTCAGTGGGAAGCTAGGAAGATAACCGAACAAGGAGGCAGGTTCACTGTCCGCCACAGTGAAGAAGGGGCCAGGACTCAGGCACTTTGTCTTATGACTAAAAGGAACTGAGGAGAAGGATCTGGAAAAGCCCTTGCTCTCAAAAGCATTCCTTCTGTTGAGAGCTGACAGAAAAGACAACAAGAGCATCACAGAGATTATTTTGGGTGCATGGATTACAGCATGTATACAGAGACACGAGTGTGCGGTGCGATCTGCCTCCTGACAGCACTCAGAGTGAGTGAGGGCATCCTGGTGATGAGGAAACCACAAGACCATACTCAGGACCAGCTTCCAAATCAAAGCACGCTTCTCAGGTAGGAGAAGGGGACTCAGGACAGGGGTCACTCTGTTCATCCCTGGGAAAGAGAACACCTAGCCTGTCAACTACACTTGTCTGGAACCGAGAGGGAGAACACATCCCACTCTGTTTGCTTCTAGCTACTGTCTCGTGATGCCACCCAGTCCCCTAAAGACACAGCTCCTCTGGGCTGGCTCCATATCCGTGATGAGAATTTCTCATCATAGCCATAATTCCCATAAACCACACATGCTAGGAAATCAGAAGCTGACCACCGCATCAAGGACTTCTTTCCATGAATGCCCTTACAAGTGGATAAACCCCAACAAACTGTACAAACACACACACATTCAGTAAGTGTTTATAAGGGAAACACTCGAAAATGCCAACATATAGAATGTACATATCTGTGTGACAGTTTATGCACTAATAAGATTTCATTGCCATGTTCTGAATTATAGCCATAAGGGTCCTGACAGAGTTTTTAGTATAATTCTTTCTTCTCCTCAATCAAAAAGTTGCTTACCGCTGTTGGATCATGCATCATACCTGATTGCCCGGGGGGTGGGGCACCTGATGTTCCTCTCGGTAGACAGAGAAACACCGTCAGGACAGCAGCTCTGTTCCCAGC
The DNA here is from genome assembly GCF_021556685.1 of Rattus norvegicus. Taxonomy (NCBI): domain Eukaryota; kingdom Metazoa; phylum Chordata; class Mammalia; order Rodentia; family Muridae; genus Rattus; species Rattus norvegicus. The sequence continues at coordinate 270,578,856 of NC_141534.1, read as the reverse complement.
ACAGGGTTCGATGGCTATTGGCTTAGGTGCACCCTGGAAAAGAAAACCCACTGTGAGGTTCATAGGTGACAAGGTGGTGTAGCTACTTGCCTCTGCATTCCCTCTATCCTTCAGTGAGCAAAACTGCACCCACTCGAAGGGGATCCCCTGAGCCGGCAGGTGTGTGGTTAGCCCTGGTGTGAAAACAGCAGCCACTTCATTGTGAAAGCCTAGCTGGCACATCACAGAGTGATACATCCTGGTTACTTCCCCTCCTCTGCTGCCTTTCATGAGTGATGAGCTGCATAACCCCATTTCCATATAGGTAAGGGACCGCAATTCCAAAAATCCCACTAACATATTTTTTAAAAACTACTTCTTTGTGTGTGTGTCTAATACAGCAGTGACATTGTTGCTAAAGTCAATCGGATTGCCATCACTCCATAGTCTACACTTGTAGAATAATTTCGTATACAATGTAGTATTGTCAAATCCAGCCTTCCCGCTGTACAACAGAGCTCCAGATTCACGCACCTTAGCAAGCTAGGTTTACAGCCATTCCCTTACTCTTTATCCCTCCCTGACTTGGTGACCGAGTTTCTGCAGTTTGACTCTGTGCATTTGTCTTAAGAAATCTCCATTTTTAAGTGAGAGCTCGCACGGGTATGTCTCTAAAATTACATAAGTGACAGACATATACAATAATTGTCCATCATACACTTGTATAAATAAAAGGGCAGACATCAGGTTAATATGTGAATATTGATAATGAGGGTATTACATTAATGTTTTACTAGGGATTAAGTGTGTCATGGCCTTGCATATATTGCCTGATTTACTTTTATATATGCCTTATAAGATGAAAATATTTAGGAGGATTCTTCTGTAGCCATTACCTCCAAATTAAAACATTTCGCCCAGTAGAAGAGCATTAAGTCTCAAAAAGTAAAGGAGACTTACAAGTCTCAGGAAGTTCCTGAAACAGACATTCTTCACAAGGTCCTCCACAAAAATACAAGCAGTAACAGATGCTGGGAAGCTCAGCTGCCTGCACTCCTCTAAGTAACTCCAATAAACTCATTCGTCAACTAAACTAGGCTTGAGTGGAACCACTTTGGGGCTGTTGTTTGTTCTCCATCTGGAATGACCAGGTATTTGATCACATCTCCCAGATAGTCAAGTCTCCTAGGAAGTCAAGGAGTGAGAACAAACTTTCCACAGCTGGGAAGAAGTGAGAGGGTGGCATGTGGACTCAGGGAACTGCCTCCGGAGTCTCTGTTTACAACAGTACCCTACAACAGTACCCTGTGGCCCATGTACAGACAGATAAGCACAAACATTCACATACATGCACAATTACATGTACACATCTATACACTCATCCCTTCCTACTTACATTATGCAGACATATTTATACATATCTTAAATACAGAGTGACTTTGAGAGAGTACAGGTTATCAACACAGTCTAGAATAGCGGCTTGTATCATATTATTTGAAGAATTAGTGGTCAGAGATAGCTGTCAAAAGAGTATCTCTGTATAAATGTAAAATTAAGCAGAAGAAACAACTAATAATAACAGAAAATGCCTTTAATTATTAGAACAAATGATTACTCAGATTTTTTCTATTGAAGATATTTGAACCTTTGAAGAGATACAGACATATGTAGCCATTCACCTAGAATATTCTAGAATATTGCCATTTCCAGAAAGCTTAATGAGGCATTAAAGATAAAATATGTTCCCTTTTATGTAAAACTTAGACTGAGTTTCTGGTTACAACAGTTTTATGTGGTTATAAAGGATTTCTCCTTTATAGCAACATAAATCTCATGTTTAAAATTACCCTCATATAGATACATTTTGGAAGTTTTCTATAGAAGGGTACAAGTGGCCAAGGTGGGAAGCAAAGGCCCTTAAAATGTTCCAAGATAATGTGATTGACCACGTTGTCTGACTTGTACCAAGTTACATGATCTACGGTCTGATACTTTAAAAGCTTACATTTAATTTAGCAGATTAAGTTTTGAAAACGTTAAGTCAGAATTAGCATAAATACATAATATTATCCCATGATGTAAATATTTGGTGAGTAGCCTTGTCATAGTGCAAGACTAACAGAAAAATATACTATGAATTTTCCAACCACATTTCTAGGCAACTGAAATGTATTTTAATTTAATAGATGCAAAATATATGTAAAGGTCAATTTGCTAAAATATACCAAGAGATTGCAAAATGAATTCCAGGTTTGAACGGCAGTAATTTATCAGAAATATCAAACTTCCTATCACTGTTGCTAAGAAATAACTGATTATTGGTACCTCAGATAGGGCTGTCTCTGTTACTGTGTTTTCCAGCTCTAAGTGTAAAGACCAGCAGATTTAGTTCATTTAAATTCATTTAAATAACTTGATTATAGAAACTAGAACTGTGGAATTGGAGTATGACTAAAGATCTTTGGGAAACAGTGTTGTTTGTGTTGGGGACTCAGGAAAACAATACGTGGTTTGGGAGTCCATTACTTGGCGCTGTTGCTACGTTACCTTCCTACTTCTTAACACCACAGGAAAGACTGTAAATACTGAAAGCATCAACTGGAGGAAAAATTAGTGCAAAAGAGCCGTGCGTTTCTGGTGGAATACGGGTGAATTAGTGAACACTTTAAACTTCAAGGTCTGAGCAATGGACGCGGACAAAGGGCCTGCAGAACCGGACCGTGGAGCAGGGGTTATGGCTCCCAGAGAGCCAGTTCAGTTGAGTTATTCTTACAATAATTCTCTCACTCTCACTTCTGCTGTGATTATATAGAAAAAAAAACATTCCTTGAAAACCTTTTTGTGTTAGTAAATTACGTAAAAGGAGATGATCATTCTACTTTTAAACCAAATTGGCTTCCAACTTGGACTATTTTTAGCTCCTAGAACTTTCATAGGAGGATATTATTAACAAAGCATGAATGATTCATTATGTCTAAAATATTAGAAACTAGCCCATTCTCCAACACTTCTGGAAGGAATTAACATAGTTAAAATTATTGCAAAAGAACTTGTGACAAAGATCACTTTAAATATGGGATTTTATATCTTAAAAATGGAAAGAAGCACTTTGTAACCCTTGAATTAAAAAAAATAGCAACATGCTATACATGATAATATTTTGACTACCCCAGTCTTGTCAGTTGTTTTGTGATAACCATGTAACTGTGAATCACAATCAGTTCACAATGGCATAACTTGCTCAGAGAAACTTGCAGTGTATCACACATTGATACATGTGAGCCTTAAGAAGAGATAAGGCTCAGGTCTCTTGCCTGCAGCACTCAGCAGCTGGGATTTACTTCAAGGCAGTTTCCTGTTGTGCTGCAGAGAACCCGTGGGAGAAAACACGACTGACAGCTAAGGAATGAGCAGCCCTAGTCTAGGAAGCACAAGACACACAACATAGAACACAACATTCACCACACACAATGCTCACACAACACTCACAGAACACACATCGCTCACACAGCAGAACACACAGTGCTCACACAACACACAATATGCACACAGAACGTTTGCTTCAATGGAGTTTTTTCTAACTATAGAACTTAGTTTCAAGTCATTATGACGAGTCATAGATTTTTACAGCAAACTCTCCCAGTCTTTTAGCTTTAGGAATCACAAATACTTTCAAGGTATTTCTTTAAACCGTACGTTCCAAAAGTGCGACTGTCATTTGAAGCAGGGACCTATCTTGAGAAACTGCTGTGACATGAATCTTGGCAGGTTTAGAACATGCCCAGATCCCAGTGAGGTCCATCTCTGGAAGCCCTACATGGCGGCTGGGGACTAGAATATCTGATTTCTTAGACTAGCTATTCATCTCACATCTGGGTCATGACTCATAGGTAAGAAGTGAAGGTTTAGAGTAAGACTGTAACACGGTAGTCAGAGCTAGGTGTATGGAGTCTTTAAGTACATTAAATAAAAAAATTGTTGTCAGCCAACAGAAAATGTCTGTGGGTCACACTGGGCATGAAGGCTGCCCTAGGGGGTCTGTTCCACAAAATAGCATTCCTGGGCATCTGGGCATGATGGCTGGCCATCGGTAGAGCGGTGTTCCCATGGCTGGTTTGAGAGCTCTCTCCTTACTTCTTGTCACTAGCTCCAGAGTTGGTCTCCTCCCCTCTGCCATCTTTCTGTGATCTAGGACTTTGTCCTTACAGTGGCTACTTTCATGATCCACATCCCTCAAAGACACATCAAGTGTCACCTAGCCATGAAACTGTCCTTGGTCTGAGACATCTGCCCACTCCCTTTTTAGGTCTTTACAGATGATGATCCTCTTTAGTTAGGTAAATGGTTTTCCATTCCACTGATCAAGCTCTTTTTAAAAATTTTGTATTTAATTTTTTTTTACACTCCAGATTTTATCCTTCTCCTGGTCCACCCTCTGTCCCACATCCCATACCTCTTTCCTGCTCTTCATGAGGATATCCCCACTCCCTGGGGCCTCCAGTCTCTTAAGGGTTAGGTGCATCTTCTCTGACTGAACCCAGTCCCGGCAGTCCTCTGCTGTATAAGTGTTGGGGGGGCTCGTATCAGCTGGTGTGTGCTGCCTGGCTGGGGTCCAGTGTCTGAGAGATCTCAGGGGTCCAGGGGTCAAGCTCTTGGAAATCCGGTCTTCCCTGTCTCTTTCTTCCCCTGTCCTTATATTTTGGCAAGCTTTTGGAACAAACCATGGTCTTGAACCTATGTAAATTCTCTACCACTGAGAATTTATTTATGTATTTATTTATGGGCAGCGTCTTACTATGCAATCTAAGCTGGCCTGCAATTTATGATCTTTCTGCTTGAGCCTCTCCAGTGCTGGCGGCAGAGGTGTGTGCTACCACACACCAAGCTCCTCAATCGAATTCCTCATCCTCACTTAGCTCCTGTAGTTACTTCCTCTCTTTGAATTGCCTCAGTATTGTGCCAATTGGGGGGGGGTGGATTATGTCTCTCAATATTTAAGATATTGAAGTAAATGTTGGGTGTCTGTGATGGTCCCAGCAGGCCCTGGGTTGCCTATAGTACCAGCTACAGTGAAACATGTAAAACAGAAGAGGGATGAGCAGGTAAGCTTGTCTCAGGGGTCACAGGGAGCCAACAGTATGACATTATATATCCAATTAAGGGTATTAGAGGAGTAGGACAATACTGACAATAATTAGATGCCTGTGTGCTGCTCGGCATTAACATACATTGCTACATGTAACTCTGCAACCAACTTACAAGGAGAAGCAGTGGTTTCCAATACAGAATTGAAGAAACTCTAATTCAGAGGGGTCAGCTAATATTGAGAGGCAATACCATCAGTCACTGGCAGATTCTGGATTTGAGTATGTGGGTTCTTAACTGAAATTCTATCTGCAATGTTGAAAGTTACTCTATGTTTCAAATATCCATTTTTATGAAGAATATATTTGTAATATCCAAGTCCTCTCTTATCATGTTAGGATTTCGGTTATAAGAGTTACATGTATATACTTGCCTGTTTCTTTCGAAAATATTTTAATCAATCCTTTGGGAATCTCATATATTGTACTTTAATTATTACTTTTTATTATTTAAGATTTTAATGGGAAACACTTCATACAATAGACTCTAATCATGCTTTTTCCCTCCCCCATATGTTCCCAGCTCCCCCACCTCTTTGCCCACTGAACTCTAAACTCCTTTTTTTCTGTTTAGAAAAAAAATGGATAAACAAAAAACAAAATAAACCCAAAACAAAATGCAAAGCAAACCAAAATAAGACAAAACAAAACAGAAAAACAGCAGAAACTCACACGTACAGACGCACACACACACACACACACACTTGCACGTATACACACACACAGGCACACTCACACAGGTGCGCCCACACAAGGCACGTACACTCTCACACGAGTACATGTACACACACACACACACACACACACACACACACACACACACCCTTGCATGCATACACCCAGGCACATTCACACACATGTGCATGCACACAGGCACACACATGTATGTGCACACCCAGGTATGCTCACACACACATGCAGCACACAGGGGCACACACACAAACACACTCACCCCTGCACATGCACATGCAATTGGCAACCATAAGGGCACTAAGAATGGGTGGGTCCAGGGTCAGCTTCGCCACTGTCAGTCTGTGTGTCACTAGGCCACTGTCCCTAAATCTAAAGTGGTAAGTGTGCTGAGGGACTTTTAGGTCCTTTTCCTCCTTAATAACTCGTGGTTATGGCGTATGGACAGACTCTAGAATATCAGATGTTGCAAAGCCTAAGTATCGTGCACTTTAAAATCCAAGTGCTTGGTAGCGTTCTTTCCTGCTCAGGCACTTTAAATGGCCACCGTAATGTAAGGAATCCTCTTATACCATATGATGAATACGTCACATAGGCTTAAGTGGCTCCCATGGCATGCCAAAAAAGCAATTAGAGAATTGAATGAACGGATTGAGGATTAATGCGGCCGTGTTACACCTGTCAGCAGCAGTCAGTGTTGTGACAGAGAAAGAATAATGTCTGACAAGATTCGCCAACACTAATCTGATCTACGAGTGAATTATTAAAAATGCAAACAACTGCACATTAATCACTCCAGCGTTTACTCCTAAGATGTGTCTAGTGGTATTCTTATCAGACCTATCTGTAAATATGAATGAACAACTTGGTATGTGCCGTTTAATGACTGCTTAAGTTGAGAGAAAATTTAGTTTTCGTTAACACTAGTAAAACGGAATTAAATTTACTGAGCCTTGAATCAAGTCGGCATAGTAGCTTGATCCATAGCTAATCACATACTGAATTCCACCGGATAGTCAAGTCCCAGGATTCCAGATCCCCAAGTCAGATCCTTGGACTTGGTGGTTGGTCTTGGAAATGGTAATGTGGCAAAGCACTTTCTTTACTTACTGACTTCCCCGCAGGAAATGACAAACAGAACGAATTCCCTAGCAGGCTCTGTTCAGTAGGAGAACTCACAGTGACAAAATAAATTAAGCTGATGGACAGCCTCAGAAAGCTGGGCTAAACCATCCTAGAAGTCAGTTCAGAGACTGCCTGAGGGAACAGGTAACAGGAGAAGACAGCATTTACAAAGTGGTTGGACACTCTGAAGAAGCGAACTGTCAATCGCTTTCCCACCATAGCGGTATTTCCCTTTGAGGAAACATCTCCACGCATCCCTATTCTTATTACGTATGTGCACGCGTTGGAAACCACTCGTGCATGCTGAGGATTTAAATCTGTAGTAGTCTACGCTGCTGTATGCGGGAGGGGCGGGGAGTGAGGCGGCTCAGTTGGGGCAGCAGCTCCTCCCCACCCTGCTTCTCTAGGAGTTTAGAAGCCAGAAGGAAAATGCTTGGTCTGATTCGTAATGATTATAAATGCTGATTCTTTAAAAATTAATTCCTCGTAGTATTTTTCAAGAACTTGACATGGAGTATCTCTGAAATAATTTGCATAAGTGGAATTTTAATAATCTATATTCTTCTCAGCATCTTGGTACAAAAGTAATTTAACCACTATGTTTCATGTGTGAATTTGAAAATGCAGACTGAGAGGCAGTGCTAAAACCAGACAGAAATGTGTGGGCCATGTCAGTCATATTCTTCCCTCGCTCAAGCCCAGGGTTGGGGCTTTGTCATGCCGTTCTGCCACCCAGACTGAACGCCAGCCCCTGCCAGCACAAGAAGACCCTGCTCACTCCTTTCTACCTTCAGGTCCTTGTCACATTAGGAGTAGTTCACCTTTCTTTCAGGGACCAATGAGTCATGCTGGGGCTGAGAGGCAGCCAGTGCTCTGGCTTCAGGCTGCTCTCTGATGAGAGCATGAGCTTGGTAAAACTCCTTCTCGTCTCAAATGTCTGACAGGTAGGATGGAGCTGAATGTGGCTTATTCCTGCTGTTGTTCAAGGAGTAGAAGTCGTACAGTTATTCCCAGACATATAAGAAATACTTGGTAAGTTGGCTATCCTGAAAACACCGTCCAGCCCAGTTCTCACCTAGCTTTGGACTTAACTTGGGAAGAAGCCATCTGGGGACAGAGTGGCAGTTTAGAATCTGTTCATAGTCTGAAGTGAGTGAACCGAGGAGTGCAGCTTTCAGGTGAGACTTCTGCTGTGGGACGCTGCCACCATGCGCCTGCTGTGCTGTGCTGTGCTGCACTGCTGCTAAGGATGTCCCCTTGATCTACACTTGGCTTTTATCAGGTCCTTATCTGGGGGCCTCATGTGCTGCATGAACAGACTCTCTGGCCCCTGAGACCACAGAGGTTCGACAGACACCTCCGGAGTAAGTGGATACTCATTAATGCACGCACATTGCGTTTTCCTCTTTTCCAAACTGTGCGAGGCAAATCTCTGAATCTTGTAGAAGACATTATGAGCAGAACCTCAACCTGGGGCAGATCGATAGATGGCAATAAGGAAGTTAAGTTACACTCTTGCTACGATTTCTCAGACTAGTCTATTCCAAAGCATAGTGTGCCATTAATGCGGAATGCCGCCTTAGGAACAGAGCTGCCAGGCCAACTCTGCTTAAGAGGTGAGCAGTAGGCACGGGTGCTGAGGAGGGTACAGCCGATTGCAGCGAGGCATTTACACAGTGCTCTGTAAACCTGCAAGAAACCCTGAAAGTCAGAGTGGAGGGAGCGCAGGAGGGCGACCAGTAGTTTGTCAGAAAACTGAGGAAGGGTGGAGGTGTCTGGCAGAAGGGAGAACCCGAATGAAGGGTTACGATGCAGATGGCTTGCCTGGGAAATTGCTAGAAGTTCCAGGGACACATCCCAGGAATTGCCACACCGAGGGATGAGAGGCCAGAGAAGAAGCCAGGGCTCCTCAGGAAGCCCAGGTCCCTCGGTGGCTCCCTCGCACTCCTTGGCCAGGGCTGGGATCATGACCATCTGCCCGAAGCGGAGGTGGCGAACCGCTGGAGACCCAGGCCTGTGTAGCACACTGTGTGCAGACGCTCCAGACAGACACTGCAAATGCCTCTCAGGAAAGCACTGCGTTCTGGGGAAATGTCAGGCTTAGTGCACATTAAGTTAAAACATTTACTTCTGAAGCTTCCATCATAAAAGTAAATCAAGAGGCGACTGTGAAAACTAAGCGTCAGCAGAGAGACAGAAAGTGCACATTTGGCAATATTCTTAATGAGGAATCAAATGTTAATAGATCCAGCATAACAAATGACTTTCTGCTATGATTATTACACCAATCACAACCTATTATAAGTAAGAATAACATGGTCAAAACTCTGAATGAAAAAGCTTACTTAAATCGCACAGAAGCGTGTGTCAGCACTGTAGAGTGAACCTCGCCTGGACAGAGAATGAGTCACCAGCACAGTCTTCCTAGGAAGCTCAACATTAACCCTACAAAGACCAATGCTTAACTACTTGGAGTATTAAAAAAATAGTGTGTGGCTGGAAAGAGGGCTCAGTGGTTAAGAGCACTGACTGCTCTTCCAGAGGATCTGAGGTCAATTCCCAGCAACCACATGGCATCTGCAATGGGATCCAATGCCCTCTTCTGGTGTGTTTAGAGACAGTGACAGTGTGCTCATTTACATAAAATAAATAAATACATCTTTAAGAAAATTGTGTGGAATAAACAATGGTTTTTCTGCTTCATAGCCAGACAGTAAGATATTAAATATAATTTAATACTCATGCATGCCGCTGATACAGGGGGTGCAAATATGACTGTGGAGGGGAGTCATGGTGGAAGCTGTTTCCTTCCTCCCATCCACTCTGCCCAGGAGCCACCAATGCCATCCTGCCTGTTGCTTATTTGCTCTTTATACACAGGAAGTGAGGATCCTGCACTCGCCAGAGAGGAGCATGGATGGTTTTCTATAGGACGCATGGTGATGCACAGGCTGAAATGATCTCGTGGATTCTTCTTCCCTACTTTCCTCTGTTGCTATGGCTACAGTTGTTCCCTGTCCCATCAGCACCAGTTCCAAGTTCATGGACCACAGGGCAGATTGGACTTCTCACGTCCAAGACCCCAACAACAGAATTTTGAGACAACCATACTATAATCTCTAGAAATATTTTACTGGACTAAAATGCCTTTTTTCACAGGAATCAAACATATTTAAAACAGACATGATATTGGGCATTATTACTTAACATTCCCCCAAATTCTCCATATGGGAAACGGAAATTATTATAAGACCTAACTTCTGAGATCATAATGAGTGTTACAAAAGGTAATATACAAATAAATGTGGCTGGCCAAAACCAGGTTTAAAAAGTTTTATAATAGATCAAGTAATTCACGAATGTAATTTTTTTTTAGTCAAATGTGTTGAATTTGACTTGTTTGGTCGGAGGAGAGGCAGCAAGGGGACTTTATGTGTTAAGATCTTTTCCCGTCTTTCTGGATGCTTTTATCGTCTCAGACATGGTCTCAATGGATAAGACCAATATTCTAGTGTCTTAAAGTAGGAAGTGAGTTCCAAGCTCAGACATTATGCAACAGTAGGAAGATGGTCAGGCATCAATGCAAATGTTACAAAGCCATGAGGCAAAGCCACCTAGAAATACATATGGCATAGGGGCCTTCCTGCTCGCACAGCAGAGAGAGAGCATTTTATGGGTAGACAAGCAGAGCAATGGCATCCTAGGTGTTCTCAATACCTCTGACTGGCCCAGGAAGCCTCCCCTTGCCTGCCCACTCTCTATTATTAGTTAAATTAAAATGTCCTTGATTTATAGGGAAGAGGGATTAGATAGGAACAGGTGATGGAAGTTGATGGAGGCGGAAGGTGATTCTGTCTCTGAAAGGTCGTGTGATTCCCCTGTGGGCATTGGCCTTTGTCACGCTTGCTCGTGGCCTGAAGTGTAGCATTCTTATATGTCAAGACTAAATATATGGCAGCAGCACTCCTTTGTGGCTTTTCCTCACATGATTTCACTATGTGAGTTCAACTATCTCATCACAACTTATATCAGCGAGTGAATAAAACTCCCCTAAGCTGGTTCACTTTGATCCCAAGGCTCTGCTTTCAGACTAAGAATTAATGGTCAGAGTCCGTGTAATGAGCCCTAACCTAGTTTTACTCACGCCGCTTTACAAACTCTCTCCTGGTGATAGTAATTATTTAATTGATTAGGCCTCAAGGAGCCTTCTGTCATTGGGCGTGGCCCACTGCACACATCTGGACTAGTGTGCTTTCTTTAAAGACCAGAATAGGACAATTAAGATATCAACAGCATAAATATAGGCATCAAGAAAGAAGTAAATAAATCTTGGATACTTTTCCTTTTGCAGGATCTAAGAATGAGCCCCAGTTTGAAAATACAGTTAACAGTTTGGGTTCGAAAACTTCCCCAATCACAGTCTCAGTGTCGAAGCACTGATCCCCAGAGGTGAGACTTTCAGGAGGTATTTATACGCTGTAAGTTCAGTGGTTTAACTCAATGATTAATTCACGGCTACGGGCCACCAGGAGATGGTGGAACTTCTTAGTAGGCCTCTATAAAGTGGCCTAACTGGAGGAAGCAGGCCACTAGGGGCGTCCCTTAATGGGCTTATTTTTTTTTGTCCTACTCTCTTGTCTCCATGGTACCCAGCTTGGCTGCACCACATGAGCCTGGTTGTGACCTCTGTTTCACTACAGGTCACAGTAATGGGGCCACCAACATCGGTGGAGACATCTAAAGTCATGAGCCAAGTACATGGACTGGGACACCCGAAACCACGAGCCAATACATTTTCTTTCTGTAATGTTCCTCAGCTGTTTTGACACTGCAAGCAAAAGCTGACAGATGTAGGGCCTTTCAGAAGCAATTAATTAGGATAACAAAAATAAAATCGTAACAGAGTAGATCTAACGTTTTCTTAAGAAGGTAAGCCTTGTAGAGATAATATAAAGATAACATCACATGTGGAAAAAGGCCAGACCTGGAGAGGTGAGGCCACAGGGAATGAATGCTTCTGGTTTGCAGGCAGCTAACTACCAGAGTCAGAGAAGAAACTACATCTCCATTCTCCTTCAGGATCTCAGAAGGACTCAACTCTGCCAACATCTTAACTACATGGCTCTGACCCAGAGAACTGCTGTTTTAAGCTGCAAATTTGTGGTAACTTTATATGGGTAGCCTTGGGGAACCAATCCAGTGTCTTTCGTCCCAAACCAACCTCTATTAGAGGAACTGAGCAACATTGCCAGCCTGTTATCTTCCCCATTGTTTAGGGAATGACCATGTTTGTGTAATCTGAAATGCTGACCAATACAGCATTGGGGTCATTCAGCTACCTTCATTTGAGAAATAAGCAAAATATCAGACAAAAGGGCAAAGATCAGCATCAAAGCTCACATTACTAGGAGAGTTTGGTGATCAGCCTACAATTAATGACATTAATAAACTTGGAAACCAGCATGATTGCTTCTAAGAAAGTAGGCACAGGCTAGGTTGGATGTGAGGTTCCCTAGGAAAGAGATTCTGAGACTATAAGGTGTGTGAAGACAGGCAAACATCCGCGGAGTAGCATTTGGTGGGGTGAAGGCTGCAGCTCTGACAGAGAGAGAGCAGCCTCATGTGGTGTGAGGCTGCCCTGAGTAGATGGGTCTCTCTGAAAGTGTTAAAGCTTCCCCATGGAATAGAGATTTCCCCGGGATGGGATTACACGCCACGGGAGGGGCAGGTTCCCTGCAGGACTTTGGTGCTCTGAGCTGGGACAATGAGAAGTTCAATCCCAAAAGTCTAGCGCACCCCAATCCTCCTACAGTATTAGAAACTATAAAAAAAAATCTTATTAGCTGAGAAGGAACTTTAGCCAGGCTCAAGCAAAGACCTAAGAAGCAAGCAGATATAGCTGCTTTAATAACTGACATAACAGGCTTCACACCAAAGCCAATCAGAAGAGACAGGGAAGGACACTAAATACTCATCAAAGGAAAAAATGCACCGAGAGGATATTGCAATTATAACCATTTATATATCAAAAACTAGGGCACTACATAAATAAAAAGAAACATTACTACATTTAAAAGCACACATTGACTCTCACACACTGGCAAAGGGAGATTCTGATGCCTTCACAGATGGGCAGGTCATCCAGACAAAACTAAACAGACAAATGCCAGAGTTAAATAATGCCACAAATAAAACAGAATAGCAGGTGTGTGTACAGAACATCACACACACACACACACACACACACACACACACACACACACACACACACACACACAATGTACTTTCTTCTTAAAAGCCCAGGGAAAAATTTCCAAAATTGACCAGATACTTGGAAACAAAGAAAATCTTAACAGAAAAACAAATAAAAACAAATTAAATAATACCACTTATCCTATCTGACCATCATGGATTAAAGCTGGATATCAACAACAACAAAAACAAAAGAAAGTATATGAATAAAAACTCACTATGGAATGAAAAAATGAGTCAATAAAAATCAAGAAGGAAATTGAATTTTTTTTAGAATTGAGTGAAAATAAAAACATAACATGGCAAACCAATGGGACACACGGAAAGTGCTCCTAAGAGGCAAGCTGATAGCACTGAGTGCATACATAAAAAATTAGAGAGATCTCATATCAGCAACTTAACAACATACTTGGAAGTTCTAGAACATCAAATAGCCAAACAGAGTAAATGGTACAAATTAGTCAAACTTGAGGCTGAAGCCAATAACACAGAAACAACAGCAAACAGTACAAAGCACCCATGAAATGACCTGTCAGTTCTTCAGAAAATCAATACAAGTAATAAGGCTTTAGTCAGATTAATTAAATGAGAGAGAAGATCCAAACAGATAAAATTAGAGAGATCACAATATGCATCAGAAAATCAGAGAATCATAAGGACACATTTTAAAAATCTGTATATCATCAAACTGGAAAACTGAAAGGAAATGGATAAGTTTCTTAATACATATGACCCACCAACATTAAATAAAATCAAATAAGCAATTTAAAGAGACCTATGATTCCTACTGAAATACAATCTGTAACTAAAATTTGCTATGCACAACTCCCAAAAAATATCCTAGGGCCAGAATGATTCTGCATAGAATTCTACCAGACCATCGCAGACTAATTAATGCTAGCACTCTTCAAATCATTGTCCAAAAGAGAAACTGGTGGAACACTGCCTGATTCATTTTATGGGACCACAACGACCCTGCTACATAAACCATACAAAGACCCAACAAAGAAAGAACATTACAGACCATTTTTCCATATGAGCATAGACGCAAACATCCTCAAGGAAATATTCATAAGCTGAGTATAAGAACATTTCTAAAAGATTATCCACCATCATTTTGGATTCCATTTGTATGCATCTTATTGAATATTTTTATTTCTATATTCCAAAGGGGAACTGGTCTGTAATTCTTTTTCTTTGCTGAGTCTTTATGTGGGTTGGGTATCAGGGTGACTGTGGCCTCACAAAATGAATTTGGCAATGTTCTTTCTCTTTCTATTTTGTGCAATGATTTGAGGAGTATTGGTGTTAACCCTTCTTCGAAAGTCTGGCAAAATTCTGTGCCAAAACCATCAGGCCACTGAGATTTTTGATTGAGAGATTTTAAAAACTGCTTCTATTTCACTAGGTCTAGTTAAATTGTTTATATAATATTCATTTATCTTTGATAAGTGGTACCTAATAATCTAATTTCTTTTAGATTTTCCAGTTTTGATGGAGTATAATTTTTAAACTATGTCCTCATGAGTCTCTGAATTTCCTCAGCGTCTGAAGTTATGCCCGCCACTCTTTTCTTTCTGGTTGGAAGCCTAGCCTTTAACAGCTGAGCCATCTCTCCAGCCCACTGTTTCTGACTTTATTGATTTAGATATTCTTTCTCCATTTATTGTTAGTATGAATAAGGGTTTGTCTATCTTGTTGATTTTCTCAAAGAACCAACCCTTGACCTCACTGATTCTTTGTTTAGTCCAGTCACCATCATAGAGGCTTCCTCCCACAGCAGACAGGAGCAAGTGCAGAGCCCCCAGCCAGACATTATGTAGAGGTCTCCAGGGCATCTCTCCCATAAGAGACTGGTGAACTCCATTGGAAGAGGGGATGGAACGATTGTAGGAGTCATGGGGGATGGGGAACATCTGGAGAACATGGCCCACTGAATCAACTAAGCAGGGCTCACATGGGCTCACAGAGACTGAAATAGCAAGCATAGGGCCTACATGGGTATGCATCTGTGTACACAGGTCTTCCGTGTATGTTAGCCTGGTGGTATTTGTGGACTCCCAACAGTGGGAGTGGGTGTACCGCCGACTCTTTTGCCTGCTCTTGGGACTCCTTTTACCTTAATGGGTTGCCTTGTCCAGCCTCAATGAGGGCTTTTACCTTGACTTATTCATCTTGTTTTGTCCTGTTTGGCTGTCATCTCTTGAAGGCCTACTCTTTTCTGAAGAGGAAACAGAGGGGAAGTACATCTGTGGTAGTGGGGTGGTGAGTGCGTGAGGGACCTGGGAAGAGTGGAGGAAGGGAAAGTGTAGTTGGGATGTATTGTATGGATCTATTTTCAACTTTTTAAAAAATATTATCCACCATGATCAAATAGGCTTCCTCCCAGAGATGCAGGGGTGGTTCAACATATGTAGATCAATAGACATTAATTTACCACATAAGCAGACTGAAAGAAAAAAACCACACAGTCATCTCATTAGACACAGAATAGGACTCCAGCAAAATCTAATTTTATGATAAAATTGTGGAGAGATTAGGGATGCAAAGCACATATTTCAACACAATAAAGACAATATATAGCACACCCACATCCAACCTCAATATAAATGGAGAGGAACTCAAAGCAGTTCCACTAAAATCAGGAACAAGACAGGGATGTCCACTCTCCTCAGCTTTATGTAAGCCAGTACTTAAAGTCTCAGCCAGAGCAGTAAGACAACAGAAGACCAGGGAATTGGCAAAGGATCAGAGCAGCTTTCTTTGCACATGGCATGATTGCATGCATGAAGGACAACAAAACCCAACCAGGAAACTTGTACAGCTGACAAAACATTTTCAGCAAAGTAGCAGGGTATAAAACATGCACACACACACACACACACACACACACACACACACACACACAAATCAGTAGTCTTCTGTACGCAAATGACAAGCAGATAAATCAGGGAAACAAAACCTCACAACAGCCAGAGAAGAAGAAAAAAAGAAGAGGAGGAAGAGGAGGAAAAAGAGGGGGAGGAGAGGGGAGGAGGAGGAGGGAGAGGAGGAGGATCTCTGTGAGTTTGTTCGAGGCTGTAAAGTGAATCCAGAATAGCCAGGGTTAACAGAGAAATCCTTTCTCAAAAAACAAACAATCAAAACATCATATTCCTCCACATACCTTCAGCCTGCCTGTGCTGGAGCACTTGGGAGGCCGAGGCAGGCAGATCTGTGAGTCTGAGGACAACCTGGTCTACAAAGCAAGTTCCAGCACAGCCATGGCTACTCAGAGAAACCCTGTCTCAGAAAAGAAAAGAAAAGACCCCCCAAACAAAACAAAAAAAAACTTGGAATAATTCTAACCAAGCAGAGGAAAGACTTGTTATGAAACCTTTAAGACACACACACACACACACACACACACACACACACACACACACACACACACAAAGAAAAGAAAAGAAAAAGAAATTGAACACACCAGAAGACAGAGATTAATTAATCTATGCATCAATTACTGCTGTGAGGCATCTGTACATTGATTCCTCATGGAGTTTGGGAGGGCGCTACAGAGCTGCTGTCCAACATCCAGGAGGAGAGACTGTTCTTTAGGACCATAGCTTGCTTACCTGTATAATTTTTCTACTTGGACTAGCAACACTGATGGTGATTTCTCTCTTTAAGAAAAGACAAAAACTATTTACTGCTAAATCTATAGCCAGATCAGCTGTGTAAAGAAGCGAGGAAGCAGCGCCTGGAACTCTCTTCGTACCGGGTATTATTGCCATAATTCACAGTGCCACCTTATGTTGCAGGTCACAACGCTTCCAGGGAAGGCAGCCATCCTGATCTGGCATGCAGTACGGTGGAGGCTGAGCTTACCACTGATCTCAGGGTTCTCTGAGGCATCGCCTTCCCTTTCTCTTTGCCTTCTAAGACACATTCTTTCCAGAAACTAAAATTCCACGTCTTTTCTTTTATGACAATAATAGTGCCAACTACTGTTTATTGGCATTTATCACCTGCTGGCTGCTCCCTTGGGACCACTGAATAGTAGGTGGGTGGGGAAACATTTCCATCAGTGTTTTAAAAGTAACGACTGGTTCCTGTCACCGCAAGGAAAGAGTATACATGCTGAGGTTGAATTCCAAATTTCAGAGACACAAACGTGGCAGGAGGCAGGAGAGTGCTTTATGAGGTGACAGATTGTTATTCTGCAACGTATACAGCCGATCAGAGAAGAAACAAGGGTGGCGTGGCTTAATTCATGCCAGATCCGGAACCAGCTTCATATCTGCTGAGACTCTCCTTCATTCAAAATGTGTAGAGCTGAGCGTGCTGACTAACCGGATGGGCCAATAGAGGGCTAAGCCTATAGAACGAGCGTGTAGAGGAAGGACTAAGCCTATAGAACGAGTGTATAGAGGAAGGACTAAGCCTATAGAACGAGCGTATAGAGGCAGATACTCTTGTGTGGTGCTCACCAGCAGTGAACAGAACGGGACTATGGTAAGCACCTCAAGAGTGGCCCCACTGTCTTAGCATCTATAATCTTGGACACATGTAATGTTTTCAGATTCTTAAATTCAAACGTTGGACATGCTATTTCACCATTAGCATGGTCCTGGATATGACAGACTGGATCTTATCTTTCTCTTCACAGAAGGGAAAAGGATGACTAAGAAACAGTGGAGATGTGAGGACAGCATACTGGGGCATCGAGAATGATGGGAGGGCTACATTATAAACAGTGACTGGGAAACACCCTGGAGTCAGGTTGAACACGACTCAAATGAGGGTGGGAAGTCAGAAGCTACAGAGACAGAGTAACGTCGACAAAGATCCCAGGGAGAATAGTGTCCAGTAAGTAGGTTAATGGTTTGACTTGGGGGATGGTGTGTGTGTGTGTGTGTGTGTGTGTGTGTGTGTGTGTGTGTGTGTGTGTGTGAGAGAGAGAGAGAGAGAGAGAGAGAGAGAGAGAGAGAGAGAGAGCACTAGACCCACCGAAGGCTGAAGGACTTCTGAAAGGTAAAAGAAAGAAAGGCTGTGTTGGACGTGACAAGGAATCAGACGTATGTGCAGCAAGCAGGATGAGTCAGCACTAAGGCAGTGATCATGCGTGTGGGGCGAAGCTCAGGAGAGTGAAAGGAGCTGGGAAAGCAGGGTGGAGTGGTGGCAGGAACCGTGGAACCCAGCGAATGGTTCCCACTCTGTCCTGTCCAGGGTTCTAGGGCTACCGCCCCTGGGAATACCAAAGGAAGTGGCTTCTGCGGGACCTGTCAGGGTATGGGTAGACCAAGTTAATGGAGCACTCATTGACTGTCCAAGAGGTTGAGAATATAAGGCTTCCTCTGACTGGCCCTGGGGTCTGAATGCAAGGCCAAGGAGTCTTAGAGAACAGGGCTGGTCCTGAGTACTGCAGTCCTGAACAAGTACACAAGCACCGGGAACATGAAATTTAAAGGTTCAGAAAAGTTACAGCTAGATCCAGTCACTATAGAATCTAAAATAATGTGGCTCAGGGACAAGATGCTTTGAGATATGTTATAGAAAGTATAGTAAAACTGAAGAAATACTGTGGCTGCTGGAAGCTGTCTCCAGTGGGATTGGCAGTGGGCAGAGCACAGGCCTGGTATAAATGTAGAAATATAGGAGACAGTGCCAGTTGAGGTGACATAGGCACACTACGTCCGGTTATAGACAGGCATCCACTGGGTACAGGCGAAACGTGATCAAGCAGTAATTACAGAGGTGAACTGGGGTTCACCTCTGTTTTCAAAAAAACAGGCTCAGACGCTGTGCTGGTTTGAACAGGAATGGCCCCCAAGGACTCATGCGTTTAAATGCTTGTTCACCAGGGAGGGGCACAATTAGGAGGTGTGGCCTTGTTGGAAGAAGTGCATCACAGAGGGGCGGGCTCTGAGGTTTCAAATGCTCAAGCCAGGCCCAGAGTCACACTGTTGCTGCTGCCTATGGATCCAAATGCAGAGCTCTCAGCCCCTCTCCTGCGCCACCTCTTCCTGCCATGCCTTCTGCCATGATGACAACAGTCCAAAGCCCCGAGCTGAAGCCAGCCCCAGTGAAATGCTGTCCCGTAGTCGAGTTGCTGTGGTTCTGGTGTTTCTTCACAGCAATAAAAGCCTAATTAAGACAGGCATCACCAACTGGAGTCATTTCCTGACTCTGCCACTGGGGTCCTGACGAGGGCCCTGGCTGTTCAGTCTCCTCATCTGTGAACCGACAAAATGGTTCCCGCTTACTTCACAGGGTTGCCGTGAAGAATAAATAAGCAGGTGAAATAAATCAACAGATGCGTGAATTCAGGATACTGCCCAGTGTGGGGAATGCTCAACGCATTAACCCTTTACTGTCTATAGTGTCCTATGACCCGGCAGTCCGCAAACGCACACTTGCACAGTGATACAGGCCCAGGCCGGGGAAGCTCTTGCAGGCAGGCTCTCAACTCAACGTAAGAATGAGCCTGACTCCTGGCTCTGTCAACCTAACAGAAAGTGGGATTTCAGGCAAATGCTCAACTGTTTCTAGTTCCTAGAAATTTTACACATGAAAATAAAATGGCAAGAACGCCAAGGATCCGTGGGGCTGTGTGGGGTTGGCCACATACGCTCCACAAAGTGGCTGCATGCACACGGCGTGGCGCAGAGCGACCATTCAACCAACGCCTTTCCTAGTCTTTTCCCTTTAACCTCCCTGCTTATAACTGAATGCCATAATCCTTGCTTTGCTACTCTGACTTCCTTTTCCATCCATGTGAGGGGATGAAAAATAAACCTCAATGACACATGTTGGTATGGAGACACTTAGGATGCTCCTGGTCCCCTGGGAGGGAATTCTCTTGCTGCTGAATGGCCTCTCTTGACTGGGGACTTCTGCATGTGCAAACTCTGAGTCTTCCTCCAGCCAGGGTTGGAGTTAGCCAGGGCAGATTAGAGTGGGTGAGAGTTAGCCAGTGCAGGGTAGAGTGTGTGAGGGTTAGCCAGTGCAGGGTAGAGTGGGTGAGGGTTAGCCAGTGCAGGGTAGAGTGGGTGAGGGTTAGCCAGTGCAGGGTAGAGTGGGTGAGAGTTAGCCTGTGCAGGGTAGAGTGGGTGAGGGTTAGCCAGTGCAGGGTAGAGTGGGTGAGGGTTAGCCAGGGCAGATTAGAGTGGGTGAGAGTTAGCCAGTGCAGGGTAGAGTGGGTGAGGGTTAGCCAGGGCAGATTAGAGTGGGTGAGAGTTAGCCAGTGCAGGGTAGAATGGGTGAGGGTTAGCCAGTGCAGGGTAGAGTGGGTGAGAGTTAGCCAGTGCAGGGTAGAGTGGGTGAGGGTTAGCCAGTGCAGGGTAGAGTGGGTGAGGGTTAGCCAGTGCAGGGTAGAGTGGGTGAGAGTTAGCCTGTTCAGGGTAGAGTGGGTGAGAGTTAGCCAGTGCAGGGTAGAGTGGGTGAGGGTTAGCCTGTGCAGGGTAGAGTGGGTGAGGGTTAGCCAGTGCAGGGTAGAGTGGGTGAGGGTTAGCCAGTGCAGGGTAGAGTGGGTGAGAGTTAGCCTGTTCAGGGTAGAGTGGGTGAGAGGCTGAATCACACTCAGTGTCAAGAAGGAGTGGGTGTGGAACCAGCAGGGACAGCACAAGTGAAGAGGACCACAAGGTGGAATCACTGTGTTTGTAGAACTGAAGTGCACAGTTCAGGAAGAGCGTAACTCCTAAGGTTTCCTTCACCTGGGAATGGAGTGGCCGAGTTAGGACAAAACCCAGGCCCGCCAGAGACGCAGGGATCTGAAACTTGGAACTGTGAGAGTCTTTCAGACTTGAACACATGAAGTGAGGTGAGAAGTGAGGCTGGGAAGGAGTTATTCCAAGCCCTACCTCTTTCTCCTCAGCACTGCCCTGGTTCTGGTGATCAAGTAGGCAGGGATGACTGCCAGTCCCTGCCTAGGAAAGCACCTCCAGCGAGGATGCCCTGCCCCTTGGCTTCATCTAAAAAGGATCACATCTCACCCACAGAATCTAAACTGGGTTAAGACAGAAATATACTCGAATTTCTTCAATTGTAGCAACTCCCAGCTCACTCGGGTTCCAGGGCCTTGGCTTCCCCCCTTTTATTTACTTCATAAAAGGGGAATTTGCACCCACTAATCTCTGTAAGTAGGTCCGTATTTTCCTAGATCACCTCAAAAGACAACTATTTGAATAAGATAAAATTATTATTTGTCAGAGAATTAAATCGTATTTATTTTTCTTGGTATTTTGTGTAAAGTTTCATAGTGCCTTTAGTTAACAGCAGGTAGCTAGGACACTTTAGTGTCTCGTTCTCTAACAACTAAATCTCATTTGATCCTGAAAGCTACTGTGTGAAGGAATAAGAGGAGCAAGAGAGTAAGACACATTCTCTGACTTCACAGAGGGTAGCACCATGGGCCCAACAGTTAAGGGTTGAGAGCACAGTGTAGGTAGCACACTCCTTCTCTACCTGTGGGCACACTACAGCCCACTACATCTCACCCGCAAATCCTTCCAACAGGAAGAACACTTATATGTATTCATGTGGGTGCTGGGTTTTATCATGATGGTCATTCATTCTGTACTCACCTAGATTAATTCTTATTAAAGTTAGAAAACACATGGGCTGGAAGTAATGCTGGGAAGATGTGTGTTTAATTGTGTGAGGCCCTGGATTCAGTCCTTAGTACACACACACACACACACACACACACACACACACACACACACACACACCATACTTTCTCTGAGAAAGAGAAGGAGAGGGAGAGAGGGAGGGAGAGAGAGACACACTTTAGCATGGTGGCATACTCCTTTAATCCCAGCAGGGCAGAAAGGCAGAGGCAGAGGCAAAGGCAGAGAGGCAGAGGCAGAGGGGACAGGTGGATCCCGGTGAGTTTGAGGTTACCTTGTTTATAGTTCCAGGCCAGCCATAGTTACACAGTGAGACTGTGTAGCTGTGTATCGAGATGTCCAGACTCTCAGAAAAAGGGGAGGGGCTAGGAAATCTGTTGACAACTTCAGGTTCCTTGTTCTCCCTTCTCTAGTGCTTCTGAGTCCACAGCTGTGTGTGAGTCCGCACACAGAAGAGGTCCGATAATGTTGGGAAACACATACAGGGAAAGGGGGGACAGACATCAGCACACCGGGTCCTGTTTGTCCACTCTCTTCAGCAGCACTCGGCAGAGATGTGCATTGGGAGGTGACTGGGAGGCCACTGAGTCACAGCAAGACAAGGAGCTGGCCAGCAACCCCACAAAGTAACTCCTGGGTATATTTTGATGAGCAGTAGGAAGTAGAAGTACATATTCAAAGAAATTTACTCTTCTGGGGTTTTAATTTTTCTGAAAAATACAACATGGCTGACTAACGAGGAGGGAGGTGGGAGAGGGCGTGCTGCCCAGATTGTTCCCAGCCACAGAGCAGAAGAAGCTCTGGAACTGTGTTTTATGATTTCCTTCCTACTTATGACCTTTTCATGTGAGCTAGGGAAAAATCACTCAGGCAGTGAGGACTAATGGACAGAAATTAGGTGATAAGAGGTATACTGTCAAGTAGCCATCTTGTCACAACTGTCCATAGGAGGATATCAGTTTTGGCTAAGGGTTCTCCAGGGGAAAAGTCCAGCTGTGACAGCATCTTCCATTTGTGTCTCAATGTCCCTGATGTAGGCAGAAAGAGCTACATCTCTGCACCTCAGCTGGACGAGCAGGTGACCTGCAGATACCACTGCATGCTCCAACAGAGGGTCTGCGTTGATCTCTCTTGAATTTCGGGAACCGAGGAACATGCACCGAGAATGAGCTGCTGTTGTCAGAAGCATCCCACTCAAGCAGATGGTCAGACTGAAGCCTCTAATGCTTACTGCTGCAGAGTCTTGGTAACAAGACAGTCATTCAATAAATGTTTATTGACCATGGCCGTTGTGCACGATACTGTAGCCAAGCCAGATTTCCTATTACTCAGTGTGCTGCCCCACATAATGAGAAAGTTGGTCTTGTTGAATTCCTAATGAAGAGATGGCTCAAATCACACCTCAGAGGTTGCCAAGAATGTAAGGAACAAAAAGAATGTATCCCGGTTATAGCTGTCTCTTAGTATTCATAATTCAGGGGATGAATTCAGTTTGACTAAAACCCCCCTTTCTGTTCATTTGTACATCCATGGTCAAATATCTATCGCAGTCCTATGACATACCCGCCATTGCTTATGTGCTGCTGGAGACATTGGGCAGCATGAAGGTGGCAGGTTTTGCAGTAAAATGAAAGCTTATCTTGTAGATTCAGTTGGTTACATAGTAATCAGCACTTACTGAAGCTATTGTAGAATAAAGGCAGTCAGACCAGGTGGAAAAAGGGTTGCTACAATGTAACAAATTACAGAGCCTTCATTGCAGTAAATCCAGAGCATGGGATTAAGGAAGCCTCACCCAGAAGCTACCGCAGAACAGGAAGAGGCTGAGCCATTGAGAGAGCTTCTTCAAGGCCCTAGGTTCACCCTTCTCTATCTTACCTCTCTAGGGTCCCCAGCACCATGCAAAGAAAGCAGAGCTCATCTGGTCCAGCACCTTCTGAAGCAGAGTTCCTAGCAGCATAGGACAGAGGGGCATTGTGGCTTGTGTTTGGTTTACAGGAAATGCTCATTGAGGAGTGAAGGAGCTGCAGAGACCCAGTCTCCTGCTGCTCAGCTCTAGCTGCAAACCAGTGTTCTGCTTCCTAAATTATCTTTAAACTTGAAAAAAAAGTCTATAGAGATCTTCTGAAGAAACCAAAACGGAAAGAAAAATAACCTTGCTCAGGACAAAAACAAACAAACAAACAAAACTCTAACCACAAGACCTAAAGCCATCTTTACTCATCCTGCTGTTTAATTCGTGGTTGGTCTCTGATCCAATTCAGTTCCATCTCCCCACCTTGAAATCTCTGATGCCCTCAGGTTCAGAGTGGCCCTGTCCCCCAGGCTCCTTGAGTAGGGGAAATTACAACGATAAAGACTGTGTGTCCTGTCATTTCTTGCATCTCCCTTTAAATGCTATGTGGTACATTATGTTCATCTATGAAATACTTGTAAATAGTCACTTATAGGACCTTATGTGACATATATGTGGATAAGAAAACTGCAGTGAGGAGGACTGTGACATAATGCCCACCTGGAGCAGCGAGGCTTCGATGCTTGCCTCAGAACAGCGCCATGCATGCCAATGCATTGAAGTCTCTAGTTACAGCAGGAATTTGGAGAGAGCTAACAATACATTGCATTTCTTTCTTTCTTTTTTTTTTAGAGAAGAAATTTAGTGATGCCCTTATAAATC
The DNA here is from genome assembly GCF_021556685.1 of Rattus norvegicus. NCBI lineage: Eukaryota > Metazoa > Chordata > Mammalia > Rodentia > Muridae > Rattus > Rattus norvegicus. The sequence continues at coordinate 270,554,380 of NC_141534.1, read as the reverse complement.
TTGGAAAACAGATGCAGCACTCATGGGCTGATACACTTGCACATGTCTCACTACTCACACGGGCTACATGGGGTCAGACAGGAGAGGGGGGTGCTTTGCTGCTATTCAGACACCTCTGTGAAGGGTGGGCTTGATGGATGTAATGATGGATTTGAGATTAAGGAAACACAAGTGTGAAACATTTAAAAGAAACATCAAGAAATCGGAAAGCCAGCCCACGTGGTGTCTGAGAAGCAGGCGCAGGCGTAGCTATGGCTGTAGTCAAACCTTTCATTGAAATTGAAATGTCCCTTTGAGTGAAAACACTGACAAGCCGTGAAGACGCTCCACTCTATTTTCCTGATTTCCACTCTCCACAGCGCATTTCCACAGAGCCTTAACAGCTGCGCACAGGCCTGTTCCAGCCTGGTCCCCTGCATCCAGGAGTTGAGTCTTTGTCTGTGCTTCTGTCTCGCCCGCTGTGCTGCTGCAGTTCCTGCTAGCTGACGTGTGGGTGCTGAGCAAGAAACAACTCTGGGATCCTGCACTCAGAGGCAGCCCTCCTGCAGCCATGATTTCCTTGTGATTGCTGCTTTAGCCTCAGCTGAGCTTCCTGTCTGATGGCCTACGTGCTCACTGAACAGGGTATTTTCCCTGTCAGGATTTGACAACTGTCTCTGTTCTTATGTCCTCTCCTGTCTGTGCCAACAAGTGGCACATGGAAGCCTGTATTCTGACAAGGGGACTCTCAGCCCTTGGTGATGTAACATCTGTCCCAGCTGTTAGGATGTTGTTAGGATTCTTTTGCTCCTGAGTGGAGTCAAACCAGCACCACATTGTGCAGTCGACTCCTGGTGTGGTCATCCTTTGGATGGTGGTCAACATTAGCACCAATCAGTGCTCTGCCTCTGACCTCAAAGGCCTCCAGGCTGATGCAACAGGAAATAGAACAGGAGACATCTCAGGGCCTGCCAGCATTGTCTGCTAGTTGGTATGTGTATCCTTGGATGACACACTAGTTGTTAGCATCTATATGAGTATCTCAACTGTGAAACCTCAGAACACAGGCCAGCGTTAGGACATCTCTAGAACCGGTGAGCAGGATGGGGCCTGTGCAGCTACCTCTGCTCTGCTTGTCTGGCTCTCGCCTCAGGGGTTTAGTTCACACTTTCTATAGACTATCAAGTGTAGGTCATGCTGTCAAGTCTGTAGGCCTTGGAGGTCCCCCAAAGGCTGGGACACTGTCTGGAGGAATTCTGACTTTGGCTATGACCTGCCATCCAGCACTGGAGGGCAGACAGGATGTTTAGCGCGTCGTCCAGTTTTGCAGAGGAATCTGTGGGGACCTTTGCTCTGATGAAGCATTTCTCCCTGCTGCTCTCTGAACACAGAGTGCCAACGTCCAACAACCCAAGAAATTCAGAAGCAAACTTATTTTACAAAGATGAGATAAGGCATAGTTTGAGTCTCTCTGGAAGACCGCAGGGGATGGTCCAGCTCTATGCGCCCCTTAAAATCATTCTCCAGGGGCTAATTTCTACCCAAACCTGTGTATTTCATGCCTGCTCAGCCTTTAAATATTTAAGGAAACAAGGCCTGCTGAAACACAGGGAGGCGGAGCCCAAGTGACAAAGCTGGTCTGAGAGAGTCTGGACAGTTTGTGCCTCTGGACTTGTCTCGGATGAGGCTAGGTGGACACGAGGATTGGCTGGCAGAGAGAACACAGGAAGCAGGCAGCTGCAGTAACTGCAAGTGGCAAACTCGGGTTTGTGGTCTGTGTTGGAAAGCGATTGTTGTTAGCTCACAGAAACCCGAAGCTCACTGTTAGCTCACAAAAACCCGAAGCTCACTGTTAGCTCACAGAAACCCAAAGCTCACTGTTAGCTCACAGAAACCCGAAGCTCACTGCTAACTCACAGAAACCCGAAGCCTTGGTGCTTTACAGGAAGCTCCCAGTGACTCCCCAGGACAGTTTGTTCTCTGCTCACTTGTTGCTACCCTGAAGGAAATACTCAAAACACTTCAGCCCAGAGGTGCACGGGTGATAGATACGGCTTCTGCAGTAGACACCGTAGAGGGCCAGAAAGGCACACACTGTCCTGTAAAATGGTCTCACATGTAACCACTACAGAGTAACACATGTACACATGCATATGTGGGATTGGGTGTCAAATGCAATGCATGTCACTATAAGTAATAGCCAGGCACTGTTTTCACCTACTCCTTTGTGATGTCTGGAGCTCTCACACCACCATCTCTTACTTCACTGAGCGCACAATGGGCTGCTCCAAACTATACATACAGACTGTAAGCATGTATGTATGTATGTATGTATGTATGTATGTATGCATGTATATGCATTTATATGTGCATGTATGTGTGCATGGGTATATGTATGTGTGTATATGTGTATGTATTTATGGATGTATGTATGCATGCATGTACGTATGCACACAATGGAACATTACTCAGTCCTAAAAATAGAATAAGATCTCACTTGTGGCCCACATCAGAACAGAACTTGAGGGAACTATGGTAAGTGAAATAAGCCAGGATAAATACCACATGTTCTCCTTCATAAGAAGGTTAAAACGTTGATCAATGTATTCTGCAGGAACAAACCCCACCAATTATAGTAGACTGAATTATGTGCACAGAGATGACATTCACTTAAACCCGACACTGAGATGGTGAAGGAGAACACGATATCATGTTCCAGTAGCTAACTAAATTCTGTCAAGGTTGAACCTTGGCTCTTTCTGAACCTGGCTCAGGGAAGAGGTGTGTCCTCCCTGCTGTCTAGATGGAATCTGAGGGCGGTTCCCTGTGAGCATTTGCTCGGGTCTTTCACCCAACACCAGCTTTGCCAGCACTTCCCGCACTATAAACACACTAGACTAAAAAGGGGTTATTTAAATTTTTACTATTAAAAAGGGTTTACATTTGCAAGAAGGAGAATTATATACTTTGAGAACGAAAGGAGAGAATTAACAGGATCAGAGCTTCCTATGAAGAAATGGTTTGTGTTTGCTGTCTGCAGCCAAGGCTCAGGGGCATGGGGCAGAGCCTGCATACCTGTTAGGCAACTGCCTTTGTACCGGGTGCTTTGCAAACTCGAGCTTCAAGTGCTCTCAACAACAGAAGTGCAGAGACAGACTTCAGTGCCAGAGAGGTTTAAACTAGGTAGAGTGCTGTCCTGTTAAGGACTACATGATAGCTTCCATATTGACAGTGTAAGGCTCTTTTTTGACCAGAGAATCAACAGAATGAGTGACATTAGTGGTACATAAGGCAAGAGAGTCAAAATAGCTGCGTTAACACCAAGTGTGTCCAGTGCTCAAGCTGGCTGAGAAGAAGTGGTACAGACGTGGTCGGGAGGGCTCTCTGCCGTCTGCCGTCAGTAACAGACACTTGTGGACGGAGTGCAGAAGTTTCCAGTGGTATAAAATGCTACAGCCAAGACACGACACAGAGAGGAAGGAACAGTCTGCTACCTACTGGGGCATGAGGAAAATCAAGTGGCTTTAATAGCCTTCATACACGACAGCGTGAGAGCCATCAGAGTGGGTACAGCAAACTCTCCTGAAAGCAATCTTGTGGTGGGACAGCTCAGCTACCTGAAAGGAGTCACCTTGTGTTAACTACTTCGAATTGCTAGACTTTCATGAAAACAGAAAGCAGACTAATGTGCGGTTGACAGAATAGAACATTAAAGACTTCATTAAATGGGGGGCGTTTCACGGCATCCAATGCGAGGTACTAAGCAGACAGGCTCCACTTCCCGTTGAACTGAACGTGGCATAAGGAAGGTAACAGGCAAGATGAGGCAGACTGTGTCATCTCAGTCCAAACAAAAGCCTGTTATCCCCCAAATTCTGGCCCTATGGACTGGGTATTTATGCACAGAAACTGAAGTAAAGAATTGGCACATGGTCAAAACAATTTTTTTTTGGATCAAATAAATCTTGGACTTTAGCTTGGACTTAAAATTTGTTTATAAGCATGCACTTAGAAGCCTTGGGCAGCAATAAGATAGAAGGCAATTTTCACAGACTAATGGCGCAACTAAGGGGGGAGCGAGTGGCAACGGGGACTGGATAATGAACATGGCGCGTTCTTCCAGAACCTAGTTATATAATAGCCCTCTCTGATGAAACAGCAGACAAGACATGCAGGAGTTTTGTTAGAGCCCAGATAGCCTCACATGTGAATTACCACAGATTAAGAGGGAAAAGATACATAGAATGGAAAGCAAAGCTAAAGTCTGTAGTGAAGAAAGAGCCTGTCATGGGTCGTCACAGGTCATCATGGGTCGTCATGGGTTGTCATGGGTCATCATGGGTTGTCAGCCTGTGAATTAAACCACTAAATGAGATAAACAGCAACAGAGTTTGTGGACCAGTGAGCTGCCAAGTCTTAACTTGGTCCATGGAAAATTTTCATAGAATTTTTTTCTTTTGTTCTTATGTAAGAAGGGATTTAATTTTTCTAGGTAAACACAAAAGGTAGAAAAATGAAGACTTCAATTAAAAAGCCTATTTTGACACTCTCACCCTCAAATCGTTTTCAGTGGGCCCATACAAAAGTGATTAAAATAACTATATAAGATCTTATTAAGGGACTAACACTCTGATTTTTAGACAATGATACTTTTTGAGAAATGTCTTTGATTAAAAATATATTTGGAGGAAAGAAAGATTACCATTGCTGATCACGTAACCATGGTATCCTCTCTTGTATGGATAATTATGATGACTTATGAAGGACTCTGAAATGTTAACTGATTTACAAATTTAACTTTCACATTTGCTCCTTTATTTGAAACTTAGTACTACTTAGAAGGCTTAATAATTAAATCACTCAGTTATTTGATTTGATGTCTATATAATGCCAGGAAGTGATCTAGATTATTACCTAATTTTTCACTTTTAAACAGGACATAATTTAATTCTTCTTCTATGAAACAAACTAGTGTGTTGATATCACTACTGTGATAAAGCAAATGGGGTATAGTGATTATGCCAAATGAATAAATACGCATCTCACAAGGTTTCCCTTAGTTGTCAAGGAATATACTTTTGTGGGTGCAATGTATTCTATGAATATTTGAATAAAGCTAGTTAAAGACAATACTTTAAATAAATGCTATAACTATGTTGTCCAGAGAGAATAGACATGATTTTTGTCAATATCTATTAATCTATAATTTGTTTAAAATATCTTGTAAAAACTGTACACCGTTGCTCAGATATCTGTCTGTCATTTAGTCAATTTCCTAGCTTTTGGTATTACTCGCAATGGATTTTGTTGGCGAACTTTAAAAAGTAACTTAGAAAAGCTATTTAAATGTGGTAACTTAAATAATCAAATGCAGATGGTGTCTTGTGAGGGCACAAGCCAGGGACCACCCTACTGCAACAGAGCGAAGTCAGATGGGTGGCTCGGTCAGAGATTCTGTGCAGACTGCCACCGGGGAAAACAGATTTTTTTCACTAACTCACTTTCTGTTGGTTCGACCCAATACACGGGTGTGCTGAGTTTGATAAATTATCTATTTGAAAGCCAATCTTCCTTTAGGACTCTGTTTCCAAATCATTAGGAAACAAAAGCACAAACTTAGAATTCGACAGGTTATATGTAAGATCTGGAAGTTTAATTGAGATGATGCTAATTGGAATAAAGCTCCATAAGTGCATAGTTTTGGGGGGGCACTGGCTGTAACAGTATAGCAGAGTTGGGGGGCACTGGCTGCAACAGTATAGGAGAGTTGGGGGGCACTGGCTGCAACAGTATAGCAGAGTTGGGGGGCACTGGCTGCAACAGTGTAGCAGAATGGCAGGACACTGTCCTGGTAATTTGTCTAGGAATTCTACCATAATCAATCAATCAATCAATCAATCAATCAATCTGTCTCTGTCTCTCTAAAAAGGGCTTAAACTAGACGATTCACATTAATATCACAAGCCTTAGATAAGTGAAGTCAAGGTATGGTACACAAGGTGTACATCCTAGAGGTAAAATACAAGGAAAGCCTCTTGGATGAGTGTGACTTCACTACAAGTGATCAATTTGACGTGACTGAGATTAGTCAATCAGGCAATCAGTTTGGTGTGAGTAACAGAACACTAGAAATTTAAATAGGAAGATGGACAGCATAGAAATTCCAGAATTGCTGCCACAATTTCACTTACTGACAGAACTGAATAAACAGTGTACACAGTGATGAAGAAAGATGTTGAGTAAAATGAGAGACTGAGGACATAGAATAGGAACCCTGAACCACTTTATAAACAATAGTACAGTAGATTATGACCAAACCGTGTTACTTGCATTAAAACAAATTCTTTCAAATCAAAAGATAAAGACAGTCCTCTTGGATAAAAACACAGAAGACAATCCACAGTAAATGTAAAAGCACAATTATGAGAAAGAAAAAAGTGAAAAAAGCAAGCCCATGAAAATGGGATAAAAGAAATCTGGAGCAAAGGATCATAACCCTGTGTTTGTATCCAGTGATCTTTACTCTTGGAAACAAGAGCATACATTTCAAGTCATGGAGATTTAACCACAGTACAAAAATCACATGTATGTAAGTGCACACACACACACACACACACACACACACACACACACACACACACACACACACTTTTAGAAGTTATGCACAAAGATGTTAGCAATGATTGTTTTTTTCTTCTAAAAGACTTTATTAGATGAGGGCATTTTGTCACTGATCCAATGTACTAAGCAAACAGGCTCCCCCTGTCATTGAGCTGAACACAGTTTAGGAAGGTAACTAGTAACTGGATTTATGACTGACTTATCTACCTATTTTTGCTTTTGTGTATGTGCTTACATGTTCTTGTATGTGCATGTGTGTGGGGTGTACGTTACTATGTGGTCAGTCACATAAGGAGGCTAGAGGTCCACACTGACGTTTTTTCTCAGTTGCTTACCGCCCTACCTCTTAAGACAGATGTTTCATTGAACCTGAAGTTCACTCATTCTAAGAGACTGTCCGGCAAGCCTGAGGAATGCTCCTGCCGTGGCCTCGCCAGCATGGCAATTATAGGAGCATGCCAACACCCATTTTTTATATTGGTCTGGGAATCTGAACATAGGTCTTTTGTGCTACAGTCTTATGTCAACTTGACACAGCTGAGGTCATCTGAGAGAAGGGAACCTCGGTTAAGGAAATGGCTCCATAAGATCAGGCTGTAGGCGAGCCTGCAGAGCATTTTCTTAATTGGTGATGGATGTGGAAAGGCCCAGTCCATTGTGGGCGGTGCCACCTTTGGGCTGGAGGTCCTGGGTTCTGTAAGAAGCAGGCTGACCAAACCATGGGGAGCAAGTCAGTAAACAGCACACCTCCGTGGTCTCTGCAACAGTTCCTGCCTCCAGGTTCCTGTCCTGTTTGAGCTCCTGTCCTGACTTCCTTCAGGGATGAATTGTGATGTGGAAGTATAAGTCAGATAAATTGTTTCCTCCCCAAGTTGCTTTGGTCAAGACAGCATCCTAAGACTCCATCTTCCTAGTTTTGACCATTTGCAGTTACTCTTCATCTGGACATAGTTTTGTGATTGGGCATATCAAAAGTACCAAAAAATAAATAAATAAATGAGAAAGAAAGAAAGAAAGAAAGGAAGAAAGAGAGAGAGAGAAAGAAAAGAAAAAGTTTTAATGGCTATATAAATTATAACAGCAGTAAGCAGATGTTAGATTAAAGGATATAAATAGCAAGATAAAGAAGTAATCATGAAAATATAAGAGCATCAAATGTCTACAAGCTTCACAATTGGGCTGCATATTAGATTCTACCCTAGATAGGATCCACAGGGGAAGAGATAAGAGCACATTGATTATTGGAGATGTCAACAGTTCTCTCGCACTAGGAAGCACTAAGAATACAGAACTATGGGTACGAAACAGTTTAGTAACATAAATAATTGACTTAATTGACAACTAAAAATCTGTACATACAAATGAGATTCATTTGACTCTCGGTGAGTAAGAGTAAAGGGATTGTGGACCAAGACAGACAAGGGTTTTGGCCAAAAGGCAGACTCAAGACATTTAAAGAAATGGAAATCATATAGAAATGTTCCCTTATCATAAGAGAACCAAGCTAGGAAAAGGAACATGAAGGTTTAAAAAAACAACTAAATACATAGAAATAAAAAAACACACTGAATAACCTAAGAATCAAGCAGCTATTTATAAAAAGTCAAAAATTATTGAATTCAATAATAACATCTTGAATCAAAATTTGAGTAATGTAGCTAGGAGGTGTGCAAAGGGAAATTTGGAGCACCAAAGGCTTATACTAAGCAAGAACACTCTTGACTCAACACTCAAGTCTCCTTATGACAACAGCAAATAAATAGTTCATTAGACCAAACTAAAGGGGAAACAGCATTAAAGACACAAACATGAACTTATACAAAACTTAAAAAGCAGGGTCCACATAACTTGTTTCTTAGAAAATATCACACTTGGTAAACTGGTCAAGGTGTTAAATACAGAAGGCTCATGGCAGGAATGGAATGACAGCTGTCACTATAACCCCATGAGGTGTAGAGCACAAGAGCTGTAACAATGTGAATAGTAAGGAGCTGTGAAGAAATGACAATGATGTTTGACAACTTGGATGAAATGATGCTTCCAAAAAAGTACAAACTACCAAAAGTGACTCGGGAGCAAGAGAGTTGAAAAGCATGATATGCTAAGAATGCAAATTACATAAGTTGGCAGATTAATATGTCTGTCCTCTATCTACTTATCTATCTATCTATCTATCTATCTATCTATCTATCTATCTATCTATCTATCTATCTATCCATCCATCCATCCATCCATCCATCCATCCATCCATCTATCTATCTATCTATCTATCTATCTATCTATCTATCTATCTATCTATCTATCATCTATCTACTTATCTATCTATCTATCATCTCTGTCATCTATCATCTATTTTCTATCTCTATTTCTCATCTATATCGATTTCTCTATTGACCTACCATCTATCAATCATGTGTCATCTCTCCTATCTATCTATCTATCTATCTATCTATCTATCTATCTATCTATTATCTTTTATCTATCATAAACATCTATCATTTTACTACCAAGAATTTACAGACAAGCTTCTATTCATGTTAAGGATTTTTCAATATTAAATTACTTTTTTTTTAAAATAATGGAAACTTTTAACAAAAATAATTAAAAGACAGAGAGAAGAAGATACAAATTAATAAAATTAGAGATGAAAATTGTGGCATTACAACAGACAATGAAGGAATCCAGAGACTCATAAGAACATAAATTTAAGGCCATCTTATGTGTGTTGAGACTTGCTTTGTATCCAAGTATGTGGTCCATTTTACAAAGTTCTATGAGCTGCTGAGAAAAAAATGCATTCTTTTGTGTTTGGGTGACATGTTCTATATCTGCTAGACCCATTTGACTTTTGACCTTATTTAACTCCATCATTTCTCTGTTTAGTTTTTGTAAGGATGGTGAGGTGTGCTATTTGGATACAGAACTGTGAACTCTGTGTTCTAATCCAGTCTGTATGTGTCTTCTTATTGGAGATTTGAGATCATTTTTATTCAGAGTTATCAATAAGTGGTGTCTAACTTATTGATTTTTGTTTTGTTGTTTTGGTTTGCATTTTCTCTCTCTTGAGTTTTGGGTCTGAGACTATTCTTTGTGTCTTCTTGGTTGTGGTTCATCTCTTCAGACTTAAGGGCTTTTTCTTCCTAATTCCTTCTGTTGAGATGGATTAGTTGATAAATATTGTTTAAATTTTACTTTTTCACGGACTATTTTGCTTTTACCATCTATGGTGACTAAAGTTTTCCTGGGTGTAGTAGTCTGTGCTAACATCTCTAGTCTCTTAGAGTCTACAACACATCTCTCCAGACCTTTTTGGCTTTTAGCGTTTCTGTTGTAGTGTCAGGTGTAATTCTAATAAGTCTGTCTTTATATATTACTTGGCCTTTTCCCCTTGCAGCTTTTCATATTCTTTCTTTGTTCTGTACATCTAGTGATTTGACTATTATATGGCGAGAGGATTTCCTTTTTTGGCTCATTCTATTTGGTATTTTGTAAGCTTCTTGTACCTTGAAAGGCACTCCTTCTTTAGGTTGGAGAAATTTTCTTCTATGTTAAATGTATTAAATTACTTTTGTAACTGTCATTTTATTTCTTCATAGGCATTGCAAACATTACCATGGTTAAAAGACAATACACAAAGGCAGCCAAGTTCCTTTTTTGTAAAAATACAAAACAGAAAAAGGGTTTTATTTTAAAATATTTCGCAAAGAAATTAAAAAACTGGATGGTTTTACTGGGAAGCTTGCAGTCTCTGAAGGTGAGGTAATCCTAATATTGTGTACAAACTCTTCAGTAAACACATGGGAAGGAAACAGGTCCCTATCATTTAATGAATCCATTATTAGTCTGATGCTGGGATGTCACCAAGACATGACAAAACAACTACAAGACAACATACTTTATAAACATAGTTGCAAACAAAAATTATCAAAATGAATTTGTCCATAAATATAAAACGGTATGTTGTGGTCAAGTGATTTTAACCCTAGAAAGGCAATTTCAGTTTGAATCTGCAAAACCAACCACTTTAATTAACCACTGTGGCAAACTAGAAACTTATGCTATAAGGCAGTCTTAATTTAATATTTACTCCTGGAAAAAATTCTGCAGTGTAAGAATAGAGAATTTTCAAAATAATATATATATACATATATATATATATATATATATATATATATATATATATATATATATGGAAATTTTTTCAGACCCCGAAAGGAACAGACTAAACATTTTCCTCTCTGATCTGAAATGGGAGGGGGGATTGGCTCAAACTATTTCAAATTAACAATGTACTGGCCATGGACGAAAGAGGAACCCACAAAGTAGCTTAAGTCCAGTTACACATGTCTCCATCAAATCCCTTCCCAGGGCTTGGGGAAGCCTACAAAAGAGGAGGTGGAAGGAGTGTAGAGACGGAGGTTAGAAGGATACCAAGGAAACAAGAACCTCTTCATAGACAGGACTATAAGAACCCACGGAGGCTGAGGCAGCTTGCACAGGGCCTGCATAGGTCTGCATCACATGGGGTCCTAGAACTACTGATAGGGGAAATCTCTAACCCAGAAGCAATCTCCAGATGGTGACTACTTGCAAATGAAAATTTAGTTTACCTCAAGGGAATCTTTTTGGAGAAACAAACTACTCAAGGGTAGATTGTGTACCCAGCAGTAGATCGATGGCCAACAGAAAACAAACTCAACAGCACTTGGAAGGTTCCTGGTCTCATAAAGTCATGTCATGGCTTTTCCTCTTTCCTCCCATCCAAATCTCAGTATTTTTATTATATGCATACATGCATATATATCATATCCTCTCTTGTCACCCGACTGCTCCTTGGCATGTATGTTATAGTTTTCAGGGGTGCATGAGTGTTTTATTTTGTTCGTTTGTTTTTGCACCTTCTCTTGGGCTCTTTTCCCTCTGTTTTGTCCAATTCTGATAAGTTAGTTTTTTTATATTACTATATTTTATCTTATTATTATTATCCTTTAGAAGACAGCTAAGTAGAGACAGTTTGGGGAGGCAGAGATTTGGGGGGAGTAGAGGAAGGGGAAATGGTAATTAGCACATATCATGTAAGAAAAAAATGTATTTTCAATAAAAAGAAAAGATTTGAGAAACTTTACAGAATCTCCTCTTATGCTGTTGGATTTCTTTTTAACAGAAGTAGCGCAGTGGATTTTATTCTGAGGAATCTGAAAGGCTTGCTACTGTAGCATTATTTACCCTGGCTGCCCACCCCCTTTTATTTTACTAATTTCCTACAGGAAACCACAGTTAATAGAAAAGCAGCAGTGGAACTGCCTCATCCTACGGTTATTAATTAGAGCGAAGCTGCTTCAGTAGCTCAGGGTGCTAAAAATACAGAACGAAACAAAGCTGACTGACTCTTGAAATGGAATTTCAACTTCAATAGTCTGCCGGGGAAAAAAAACCATGCATTAAAACCCTCACCTTCACTTAAGAAGATTCTCCATGAAATGTTTAGTAAAGAAATTGACTTGGTGTTTGACCATTCCTCCTAAGACTTAGAAAGTTAAAGGAATACAAAAAGAACGCCACAATACACTACTCAAGTTTGAGGAAGTATCCTTGAAAAGCTATCAGTCACATCCTACCCATGTACAGGTTATTACCCGCAGTCAATAAAGCAAGAAGCTGTATAAAGTATCTTATTAATTTTATATAATGGTTAGTAAACTTTAAAATACTGTGCAATAAAACTTTTAAATGTGTCTGATGGCTCCGGATCACACTGGATAATTTATCGTTTTATGCGGCATGAAGTGTTAGGTAAGTGGATACCATGCTGGGAAAATGCACATAATTTCCGAACATGGGAACGTATTCTACTCTAGTTCTCCCATGTGGTGTAAGGTTATTACTGCGCTGATTTCACAATTACTTATTGGAAGTTCCTGACAGCTACGACAGGCATGTCTGCAGGTCGCACAGGACACCAGAATGTACCTGCATGGTAAGGCTCCCCTCCTCAGACACACCTTAGGACCCTGTCAAAAAAAAGCTGTTCAGGGTCTGTGGGAGTACAAACTGCCTGACACTCCCCTGTCAAACTCGCAGCACAACAGAGTCAAGCAGGTGACTCTGAAATGGAGGGGAACAGATGGCGAGAAGTAAAGATGGGCAAAAGCCTGACCTCAGAGGGTTAAAACATGAGGGAGTTCTCTGAGGTACCTAGCTGTCCTCTCATATACGCTTATGAAGTCTTATCTAACAGATATAAAGGGGGAGGGAGGGAGGGGAAGAGAGGAAGGGAAGGAGGAGAGGGAGGAAGGGACAGGAGGAGAAGAAGAGGGAGGGAAGGAGATAGATTTCTGGGTGTGAACAACACCATGGCATAGAAGAAAGATTTGTGGTCCCTCTAAAATGTGTAGCATATTGAACCGACCCAGTTCACTTCCTTGGTGATGAAAGCCTTGAAGCACAGCCCAGAGCACGCTCTGTGTGAGCTGGCAAGGCTTTTACCATCAAGGGAATGGGATGGTGATGGGACTGTGTTGAGGCCGTCCGGCACCGCTGCGCTAAGCAATGGAGGGAGGTGCATCTGTTCTCGCAATTCATAAGAACACCTGGCCTGAAACATCCCCTTGAAAAAGATTTCCTATATTTTTGCATATTCCTAGGAAGTTAGTGAAGTCCACCTTTACAATTATTCTCTGGACTTATACGTTTTATAGACTAATCTAAAAACCAACATAAAACCAACAGGGGTGTATTCTCAAGACGTTGTAGAGAATACATCCATTGCATTCTAAGGAATATTTTCAGACTGATGCACTACAAGTTCACTACCGTTCAGATGTGAAGGAGCAAGGGGGCCTTACTGTCACACAACAGCTCCATCTATTAGTAAGCCCAGCGTCTGTTTTAAGGTTCCTGTGCCTGGCTGCTGTTTGTGATACCCATGGGCTTCAGTCGTTTTGGCTCACATAAATGTTAAGTAAAAGCAAATATTTATTCCTTACAGCTGGAGAGATTACACCTACCGTGAGGTAGGTGTGTGATGGGGGTGCTCTTCCTGCTTTGCAGGCCGACTTCTCTTCTGAGAAAGGAACTAACCCCTTCTGTGGGGGCACCATCTTCCTGACCACTCACCTCACACACTCCCCAGGTCTGGCTGCTATTAGCATGGAGGATAAGGATTCCAGCGTAGGAGATTAGGGTGTGATAGCAAACACTGAGGCCGCACCAATACAGGCTCAGATACTTTGTATCCACCATTTACTTTTGTCCTGGGAAGGTGTTAGTTGAGTAAACAATTGAGACAACTAAGTTTAAAAGGCAGACAGTCATGCCAGTCCCCTGAACTACAGGTCAGCTGCATGGGCATAAGGCAGGCATTTAGTTCAAAGGCAGCTGTCACCATCGAGATCTTTATTGGTCAGGCCACGCCCCTCAGTACCATGGACATCTTCACACCAGAAGTGTCCCACACCAAGTGGGACAGAATAGGCTTGTCAGTTAAAAAATATATTTATATGTTTGTAGCTACAGCTAATGTTTCTTAAGAAGTTCATTAACATCCAATCCATAGTAAACAACATGACAAATCAGAAAGACTTTTAAAAATCATTTGTTAAAAATATGCAAAAGTACTAAGACAAGATTATGCAAAAAAAACCCTCCTACTGTATTTCTTTAGAAATTCTTGTCAGGAGCAACTAACGGACAGATATTTTATTTGTTCTCATTAGTGTTCACCTAGTGACATTTTTTTTCCTCTAAGGTCACACAAACCACAAATGCAGTCTAGGTAAACATGAAGCCTCTATTCATGTCTAAGTGATGGGCTAATTCACCTCTTTCTTAAAGGCTTGCTGGTAGATTTGAGTCATTGCAATATATTATATCCATCAGGAAAAATGATGCATCATTTAAAAATATTAACATATAAATTTTATTGTGTGAGGATTAGGAGCAGAGTAATCCTGCCAAATTAATTTAGGTAAGTGTACCAGCTAAATAAATCAGCACCCCTTTTTACTTTTAAAAGCACTCTAAGCAATTTCCAGTCATTAAAAATACTTTTAGCTGCAACGTTTTGCTTTTCTGCATGGCCTTAATGGTGCTATGGCAGCGTGGCTGCTGCTGCTTTATGATCTCCCGATGGCAGAGGCATTTCAGTAAACTACAAAGAAAATGAAAATCAGGGGCAATTTCTGAAAAGTCTTTTAAATTGTTAAATCAAAAATGGCATAAATGTCGCAGGCTCTTACAAATTCTAATTTCCTGTAATCTTTTTGCCAAACATTCAATAGGAGATGAACCTTCTCTAAAAGGATACACACAGAATTGGTAACAAATTGCAAAGGAGTTCGGAATCCCTGGGTGGTGTTCTGAGAAAGTTTTACCCATTTATCTGATTTGCTGATTTATGAACTGGCCTTAGAGTCTTGTGACTTAATTTCTCTTAAGTCTACAAATGTCTCATATAGAAAAATGTCATTATGTTTCATATCTATTTAGATTAAAAGCCGAGTCCCACGCGGCAAGAGACAGTCAATTATTTTCATTTTATGCTGTTCTTATGAAATATTGCAGTTTTTAAAAGGTACTTCTGGAGAATGAGAATTGTTCACCAACATATTTTAATGTGAATTTCAGGTACCTGGATGCCAGAGAGAAAATAATGTAATTTTAAAATATAACTTCAAATAAATTATATTTATAATGATTTTATAATTTTTGCACTAAGTTTGCTCTGATAAAAATGACTATTTCTTTTCTCCATTCCTGTGATTCTGTTGTCAGATTTGGATAGCATGCTTTCTTCCTAAAGAAAAATCACGATGAACTTATAGAGAACATGAGATAAAGGTTCCCAGGTTCTATTTCCCACAAAATCAGACCTTTAGGTTGCCCTCATGTTATGAAACAGAAAAAAAAATGGCTTCAGCCACTTCCTTGCGGAATGGTGACTTTTTCCAAACTGAACAAAATCGGCTTTGGGTTTTGTATGTTGAAAAGAAAAGCACACCGAGAAGACCAAATTTGTTGACTGTGTGCTGTCCCACCAGAGGCTGCTTCCTTGACACACACCCTGTATTGTCTCTGAAGACAGCAGCCAACAGTATGATCTGAGAGGCAAGGCCTTTGGTCGTTCTTGCAGTAGAGATGGATCTGATTGGGGTTAAGTGAAGGTAACATCTGTTATTTTGGGTTGGTGGCACAGGAAGTGTGGACTTTGAAATAAATGTTAGACACCAGACAGTCCCCAGCCAATGCAGACGGCTCAGTGTTACACTGGACGGATTTTCAGAAAGTTCCCAAAGAGATTGAGGAAGTGTTTGTTGATCTAAATCTGATTGCTCTTGCTGTCACAAAAAACACGGCCAAAAGCAACTTTCAGAGGACAGTATTTATCCTGTCTTACAGCTTACAGCCCATCAGAAACGTAAGTCAAGGTAGGGACTTAAGACAGGATACTGGAGACAAGATCTGAAGCAGAGACTGTGGAAGAAGGCTGCTCCCTGCCCTGGGGTGGCAGTGTACAAAGAGGCTGGACCCTCCTACATCAATTAGCAATCAAGAAAATGCCCCACAGGTGGGCGAAGCTGGTGGAGGGACTCCCTCCATGGGTCTCTCTAGTGTCCAGCTTTGTTGGGAAGAACCAACCAGTTCAGTGAGTTCATCTTGGTGGTGTAGCGTTTCCTGGAACAATGAGGTCCTGCTGGTGAGACAACCCAATAATAAAGCCATGTTCGTGTAGACAGGAGGCTGTGTGGATGTGGATAACTTCAGTTCTTAACCAATACAATCTAAGGACAATGTCCTTAACCCGCAGATTAAACAATTAAGGGGTTTAGAAATGCAAAAAATGGTTAGCATGTAATTTGCAGTTCAGGTAAAATCATATAGCAGTGCTCTAGTGCCCTTACTGCAAATAAGGGTGGAACGGTTTATTAGTGCAGGCAGCGCAGAACAATGCACTGGAGTTCCAGCACCTTCTGCTCTAGGGTTTTAGTTCTGTTTTCCTTATACATGTAAATGCCATCTTTCCTCATATCCCTCCCCACCCCCCGTCTAGTAGACAGTACTGCAGTAAGGGAAACTAGTTTCTTAGAGAACTCAGATTTCCTCGTGGTCATAACAGGTAATCATTACTTATAAAGGACAAAGTTATCAGAGGCCAGAGCCACAAATGAGTCAGAAAATCCAAATATTAAAGCAGGAGAAGCGCTACTCTTACCAGGAGAAGGAATGGCCTAGCACTGGAAAACGCTCATGTGAGCCTACCTCTAGGTACAGGTCTTACTGAGCTAAAGACTTTCCGGTTCTCCTACACAGAGGGGGATAAAAACGCCAGACTCAGTCACTTGAACAAGAAA
This sequence comes from Rattus norvegicus, assembly GCF_021556685.1. NCBI lineage: Eukaryota > Metazoa > Chordata > Mammalia > Rodentia > Muridae > Rattus > Rattus norvegicus. The sequence continues at coordinate 270,537,431 of NC_141534.1, read as the reverse complement.
CACTGGTTCTTTTGTTTGTTTGGTTTTTGGGTTTCTCCAGAAACACTGGTCTTAAGAGCTCTGGGTGCTGGCATTCTGACACAGTGGGTTTGCTGGCCTCCACCGGTTAAGGGCCCTCTTCCTGTCAGGGTGATGGCCGCCTTCTGTTCAATCTTTGTAGGGGTCAATGAGGAAGGAAAACCCACAAGGCCTAATCATGACCGAGCTGCTTCAAAGGGCCTTACCTCTTAGTGTCACAGTGGAGGGCTGGCTTCCACATGTGAATTCTGGGAGACGCAAACAATCAGTCCATACATAACGATACTAGCTAAGGCTCTAGTGCAGGGACAACCAGGGACAGAAGGACAGCAGCACAAGCTTGAAGCCTTTCTATCCCGAGCGAGCGGAGCAGCGGCTATGGGTTAGAGGCAAGAGCTTGCAATTGCAGTTACAGATCCCTCCTGTCCCTCTCTGCTCTTGACCGACTGCTTGGAAGTACAGTGGATTTAGGAAGAAGGCTTGGGTATTAAGAGGCAGGAGGACTGGACTCGGTCCTAAGGTCTGGCACTTTGCGCAATGCTGGGGAAGAGATGATTCTTTTAGCACCACATTCTGGAAAACAGGAGATGAATGCCAGTTCCTGTTGCCTTTCAGGCCACTGGGAGCATCAGAGGCAAAGCTGGTACCCGACCCATCTACAGCAGGACCTTGGAAAATGGCATAATGAGAGGCTCTGCGTAACAGTTTCCCCCATCCCCCCAGAAAGTTCAGCTGTATAGAATGTAGGGTTCCACCACTCTAAGTGAGTAATTACTTTAAGGTTCCAGGGACTTTTTGATTCGGTTCCACCCATCCTGGGATGAAGTTTGGTGCCACCTACTGGTAGTTACTCCAACTTAAAAACTGATGGAAGCAATTCTAAGACCTCAAACTGACCAACTTCTGGGATGGTGGGACTGACTCCAGGCATGCTTGAAGAAATGGTGCACAATTTACAGGTCTGACCCAGAACTTGGAGCAAAAGGAGAAAGCTAGAAGACTATTCTTTGACAATCACTATTTTTTAAACTCAAATTATTTTAATTTTCATTATTTCCAAGCACATTATTTCAACTTTTCATACCATTTTAATTAAAAAAATTAATCTCATTACTACTGAGTTCAACAAACAAGTTCTCTGTGTTTATTAAGCACACAGTGAATGTAAATATTGGTAAGAAGGCATCTCTGACTATTTGCTTTTTAATCCCATGTGTAGAGGGATCTTTTATAGACCGAGACCAGGTAAGAAATCGCGGTAAGATGGGACAAGAAACACTTAAGGCTGAGACCGAGGCTTAAGAGTAAGTCTTCAAGAATATGACTGAGACAGTATGGCATAACTAAGACCAGTGGCCACGGACAGTGTTCTGCAACAGGACAATGTTGGTGTGGGCAGCGCAGACGCCAGCAGAGGGCATTCTGGGATGGGGCAGAGGCTAGCGGAAGGCATTCTGGGATAGCGTAAGGATCTGTACTTCCACATTTTGGTATAATGTGTGAAACACAACTGGTTTTCTGATGAGAAGACATCTTGGCTATGTGGAAGAATATACCACCAGCATTAGAAAGGGCAGAGGGAAGAGACATTTGGAGCAGGAAGCTAAAAGCCCATCTAAATGGCTGAGAAGTCAGAACTCTTACTCAGAATAACTGAATTGGGAACTGATATGGTAGAACACATCCCAGAAACAAGATGAGTAATGAAGGGAGAGGTGGAAGCAGGGAGGCAAGATAGTCCTGAGAAGTTGGAGCTGGCTGAAGAGAACATTGATTTGTTTGCCCTTTCAACAGCCTTCTTGGCTCTGGTATGCTCATGGCTGACTCTATCTTTTCTCTTGACCTTTGCTTGAATGTCACCTTTCCTATTCTATTTTATGAATTTTAAAAACCCTCTGATCTACAATAAAGACCTCCCTATAAGATGCACTGGTGTAGTAGTGGTACACGCGTTATGGAAATAGCCAGTTACTTTTTAAAAATTAGATTTAATTTTTAAGTCTAAATGCATCAGTTCAAATTTTCATACCACTGCAATTAAAAATATTAACTTTTATGAAATTACAATTTTATTATGAAAATAATGAAATTAGTGCACGAGATGGAACCCATGCCTGATATTGGTAAAGTGGCCAAGAACCTGAAACTGTACGGGCCATGGGCCTAGGAGACAACTTAACACTACTGTTCTGCTAAAGAAACACAGCAGTAAAATGACACAGTACTACAGCCACAGAGCAGAGCATCACCCAGCCCTTCCCAGAGATGCTGCTTCCTGCAATAGATCATAATTAATGATAATTAGCAATGTGCATAGAATAAGAGAATTTGGAGCACTCAGCCATCAATGAGATATCTTTAGATTGAGATGTCTTTACAATTTTTTTAAATAGCAAAATTTAAGTGTATAGGCACATATGCACTCTGCATATTGGCAGGTTTCATAAAGGCACATACATACATTCAAACCCATCTCATCCTCGGACCCCTTATGCCCATCCTTGTCCAGCCAGCCTTGTCTCTTCCATAATGACATATATCTGTATATCATGTATGATTTATAAAAATGATTTAATGTGTACATACAATCTATAATCCATGTAATAGAGAAAACGTAGTAATTCATCCTGAGTCTATCACGTCACTTAACATGATGATCCATCCATTTCCGGCAAACACAATTTCATTGTTGTTCATGGCTCAGTACAGGACCATTGTGTAACCACACTCCTGCTGATAAATACCCACGCTGCATCTGTACACAGCCTCTGCGGTTAGGACTGTAACAAACATGGAGGTGCAGGCATCTCTGGAAAACACTGAATGCAGATTCTTCCAGGTGCATTTGGTATAGCTGGCTAAACAGAGGTCCTATTTTTAGTATACTGATGCCCACACTGGCTATATGAATTTATATTCCTACTAGCAGTGTGTAAGAGTTCCCTTTCCCCCCTTAGCCCCCAGCATTTGTGTCCCTAATGGTAGTAGCTATACATAAGGTGAATGAAATATAATTTTATCTGTCCATAACACTGAGTACACCAAACCTAGCTTTCCTTTGTCATAGGTTTGCCAGTATCTGACGGATACTAACCACAGCCCCACACCCCCCTCACACACGCAAAAGAGAGAAGGGAGAGGAAGGAGGCGGAGAGGGACAGACACAGAGAGACAGAGACACACAGAGAGAATATGAGAATAGATGTAGGAACCCTTCCCTTTTCCGGTCATCAAATAGGATTTTACTATGCAGTTTCTGCTGGCTGAGAACTCAGTCCTGCTTCTAGGCCTCCCTCAAGTTCACAACAATCCCCTTGCCTTCGCCTCCTGTGTTCTTGCACATGTAAACCATGATGCCTGGTTTGCACAGGAACTTGCCATCTATTTAGTCCACTCCAGAACCCCTGGTCCCTGTCCAGTGAAGGCCAGAGGAGTACATTACAGGTAGGAGGGGGAGGAGAGTCACCACAGGTAGGAGGGGAGGGGGAGGAGACCCACCACAGGTAGGAGGGGAGGAGGAGGAGAGCCACCACAGGTAGGAGGGGAGGAGGAGGAGAGCCACCACAGGTAGGAGGGGAGGAGGAGGAGAGCCACCACAGGTAGGAGGGGAGGAGGAGGAGAGCCACCACAGGTAGGAGGGGAGGGGGAGGAGAGTCACCACAGGTAGGAGGGGAGGGGGAGGAGACCCACCACAGGTAGGAGGGGAGGGGGAGGAGACCCACCACAGGTAGGAGGGGAGGGGGAGGAGAGCCATCACAGGTAGGAGGGGAGGGGGAGGAGACCCACCACAGGTAGGAGGGGAGGGGGAGGAGAGCCATCACAGGTAGGAGGGGAGGGGGAGGAGACCCACCACAGGTAGGAGGGGAGGGGGAGGAGAGCCATCACAGGTAGGAGGGGAGGGGGAGGAGACCTACTGCAGGTAGGAGGGGAGGGGGAGGAGAGTCACCACAGGTAGGAGGGGAGGGGGAGGAGAGCCATCACAGGTAGGAGGGGAGGGGGAGGAGACCCACCACAGGTAGGAGGGGAGGGGGAGGAGAGCCATCACAGGTAGGAGGGGAGGGGGAGGAGACCTACTGCAGGTAGGAGGGGAGGGGAGGAGAGTCACCACAGGTAGGAGGGGAGGGGGAGGAGAGCCATCACAGGTAGGAGGGGAGGGGAGGAGAGTCACCACAGGTAGGAGGGGAGGGGAGGAGAGTCACCACAGGTAGGAGGGGAGGGGGAGGAGAGCCATCACAGGTAGGAGGGGAGGGGAGGAGAGTCACCACAGGTAGGAGGGGAGGGGAGGAGAGTCACCACAGGTAGGAGGGGAGGGGGAGGAGACCCACCACAGGTAGGAGGGGAGGGGGAGGAGAGCCATCACAGGTAGGAGGGGAGGGGGAGGAGACCCACCACAGGTAGGAGGGGAGGGGGAGGAGAGCCATCACAGGTAGGAGGGGAGGGGGAGGAGACCCACCACAGGTAGGAGGGGAGGGGGAGGAGAGTCACCACAGGTAGGAGGGGAGGAGGAGGAGAGCCACCACAGGTAGGAGGGGAGGGGGAGGAGACCCACCACAGGTAGGAGGGGAGGAGGAGGAGACCCACCACAGGTAGGAGGGGAGGGGGAGGAGACCTACTGCAGGTAGGAGGGGAGGGGAGGAGAGTCACCACAGGTAGGAGACAGTATGCATTCATACCCTGTCCTCCCAGCCATAGATGAGCCTCTAGACGCTCACAAAGATTCACAATACCAGGTGTGTGTACCTGTCTATGGAAGAGAAAAACCACACAGAAAATAAAAAATACCATAAGGCTAAAGAGAGAGTAGAGAAAGATAAAAAATGCTAGTGTGCAACTATTAAAGGACAAAAATGTTTTATTTCTCTCCCTTACTCCCTCCCTTCGTTTCTCTTTTCTTTTAAAAATGTCTGGGGGAGTAGCTGTGCATTTTCATTTTCACCATGTCCCGTACACTATATAGCGATCCTGAGTAGTTGTTAATCTTGGAGAGAAGAACAAAATTCTCAGGAAGGAGATAAGCACATGAAACTTTGCTCCTGCCAATAGCAGGGACTAGGAGCAGGAGCCCCATAATTAGAGTACTCCTTACCTTGATTGGCTCTCCTATGATAAGCCCTGCCCCTGATTGGTTATTGTGATATAACACTTCTGGAGACATCATTTTCTGTAATCACCTTGGGAATAGCTATAAGACGGAGCTTATACAGAAGCTAATTGCTCAACCGTGCTTTGCAAATAGGGCATATTTCTGATCTACGGTACAAAGAGGTAAACGCTGTGCACTTCATGTTGCTATTCTTAAACGTACGACTTGAAAATAAATCCACATTTGCACCCATGATCAGCACGCCACATGCAGAAGGCTCAGGGCTGTAGAGTAAAAGTCTCCTCTGTTGTATTCCTTTAGAAGCACATCCTCTCTGGGGGGCAGCCAGCTACTCTGCTGCTGATTCCTGTCCTCTATGTCAATGAAGCTCAAAAGGTTTCACTGGTCATGTCTGGAATTATATAAGTTCTTAGCTTTCAGCCTGGCCGTGGCTGAGTTAACAGGTATTTACCGAGTTCCTCTTTTATGTCAGATACTTTTAGGCGATGAGAAGAGGGCAGAGGGAAATGTGGCCTCTTCACTCACAAATGTCAGCCTAGTAGGTGACAAAGACAAGACCATGCCTGGACAATGTGTGCACCCTCCTGTCCCTTTATCATTAACTTACTTCCCTTTCCTTTTCTGAATAATTTCATTCTAAAGACAGTTTGGGGGCCAGAGCAAAGGACATATCTACAGCTGGGGGTGGGGGAGTCAAATGCACCTAAACAGGGCATCCAAGATGCAGTGGGGTCAGGAGGATGCAGTGGGGTCAGGAGGATGCAGTGGGGTCAGGGGGATGCCGTGGGGTCAGGAGGATGCCTTAGTACTCATGAAGGGGACAGACATGTTGGGCCAGTTTAGGCAGTCTCAAGCATGGCAGGGAAGACATCTACAGAGAAGCGGCCTGGCCTGGTGTATCAGGCATAGCAGGTGAGGGGACCCCCGAGTCCAAGTGGGAAAACCAAGTGCATGTGATGGTAACCCTGCCTAGAGGGTCTCGTGCTCAGGCAGAGTGAGGAGGGGCTCATTTGTGGAAATGGCATAGCACGCAGTGAGACACCATCGGCAGGGTAAGAAGTGGTCGGGTGGGGCAGGAGCCAGCTCAGATGTGGCACTGAGGACCAAGTTGGGAGGGGAGAAAGGAATCCACACTATGAATGGAGGGCAGCTGAGATAGGGGTTTTGTTATATAAGAGAAACAAAACAAACTTCATAAAGTAATCGTATTGAGGATGGTGGAAAGTAGGGTCTTGACCGAGTTAGAGAAGAGAGCCATAAAGTTGGAAGGAAAGAAATGAGCACTGGAGACAGGTTAAGTTGAAGCTTTTAGCGGACACTTGCAATCTTTATGCAGAAAAATAAAGATAGCACACATCCCTGGGAGTCCTGGACAACGTCACACGGTGACAGCAATGAGCAGGCCCAATGAGGCTGCAGCCTCTAAATGTAACGCTACATGAAAGGAACCACAGCTCTGTGCAAACACAGTGAGAGCAGAAAAAAGACAAACGAGACTGCAACTCCTCACTCCACACCACAGGCCCACAGACGACCGATGTCTGCAGAAAGGGCGCTCTCAGAATCCACCGGGGACGCAGTGCGAAGAACAAGGCCTGAGATTGGCTGCAAAGCATTCATTTCGATTGATAATGACAATACCTGGTGTTGATCATGAAGGGACACTGGGTAGATCCACATGGAGGGAGACTCTAAAATGCACTATAACATAATTGAGGGTCAAGCATAGTCAAGGAAAGATCGAGAAACTGATTAAGAAAACATGAAATGGCCCTGGTTCTACACTAGACCTGGGCCATGTCTCGGTCAGTGTTCTGCTGCTGTGAAGAGACATCATGACCAAGGGAACGCTTATAAGATAGAGCATTTAATTGGGGTCCTGCTTAGAGTCTCAGGGGTTTAGTCCCTTAGTCTCATGGCAGGGAGTGGGGTGGGGTGCTGGCAGGTGCTGCAGGGTTAGCTGGGAGCTACACTGTAATCCACAGGCAGAGAGGGAAGCAAGACTGGGCCTACCATGGGCTTTTGAAACCTCCTATTCCTTCTAATCCTTTTGAAGAGTTCCACTCCCTGTAGAAGAAGCATTCAAACATAAGACCATAATAGGGGCCATTCTTGTTCAAACCACCACAGGCTGCCAGGGCTTGAAGCAACGGGTGAGTCCTGAATGGGATCTGGGGAGTGGACAGCTGCTCCTTATCTGTGCCTCCAATGGTCAAAGGTTATGTCAGAAGAAATCTCTTCTTTTATATATTCATCTTCAACACCATTGTGTGATAAAGTTCTTGAGTCCTGTTGCGTCTTCAGAGGAGCATGGATGCTGATTCCGGCTCCCAGTGTCCTTGGAACTCCCTCATGAGCGGATGCTGACAGCCTCACTACTGCCCATCACTGGATGGTTGGCAGTGATAATAGGTCAGTGTCATTACAATATTGTTATCTTCTTCCATCAACAGCCCTCCACTAAATTCTCATCCGCAGAGTGCACCTATTCAAAATGCGCACGCATAGCTCATTCCTTTCTTTAGCTCACACAACTCTGTCTTTATAACATTTGTATTCTTCCCTCAAGAATCCCCAGCCCATGAGCCCTTCCTCTTCATTTTCACCCACGCTGACTTTATTCTAAAGCTTATGATGTTCTCTACAGGAACAGGAGGTGGAGCCTCAGACACAGAGAGCAGTCACTGTACAGTTGACAGTGTGGTGACCGAATGGATGGGCTGCTGCAGGCGTATACTGGGTGCACCTTTGCATGACTCGGAGGTTATGGCTGCTTTTCGTCTGCTCTTTTCTATGTGTTCACTAAAACCAAGTGGTCTTCAAGCTTCTAGTTACCAAACCAAATGGAGCTCTCAGTGACTTAAAAGAGCACCCTCACAGAAGCAGGAGGAAGGGGGTACAGGATGGGGAGTTTGCTGAGGGGAAACCGGGAAAGGGGATAACATTTGAAATGTAAATAAATAAAATAATCAGTAAAAATTTTAAAGAAAAGACATTTTGCAAAGTGCGAAATAGTCCTGTCCCTTCCACTGTGGATAACAAAATGTGTGTGATGAACTGCTATTATATCAATATATTTTAGAAAGTGCTGAGGTCACTTTAACACAGATTAATAATAATAATAATAATAATAATAATAATAATAATAATGACTGAGCTTTCAATCTCTGCCATATTACTGACCTGCAGTCGACTTCCACAATGGTATAAAATCCTTCAAATACAGGATAACTTTATCACACAATTGTGTTGAAGATGAATATATAAAAGAAGAGATTTCTTCTGGCATAACCTATGACCATTGGGGGCACAGATAAGGCACAGCTGTCAATTACAGTCTCTGTACACTGTATTTCCATTTTACAGTCAGCTGAGTACAGAACACTCGAAATGGTCAATTATTATTTTGTGGCAATGATGAAAAATGTGTGAGCCTCTTTAAAGTACTTCTTCAAGTTCTCCTACGTATCTGAACGTAATTGTTTATATACTTATTTCCTTCCAAATAATGTTTGTTCCAAGTGTCTAATTTAGTAAGAATAAGAATCCTTTGAGAGAATTGTATTAACTCTCCACCAAAATAACCACTTTCTCAAACCAAAAACAGATATCTCAGCTATAATTTATGAAGATTTGTGTTTGTATTTATCCTCTCTGAACCCCAGCCTAACACACACACACTCACGATTAAACAGGCTGAGCAGCAGCAGTGACGGCAGAATCTCTGCTAAACATGAAACATACAAACATTTTTTAAAATCCATTTTTTGACTAATGGAAGACTATGGAGCACTAGACATGAGATGAGCCAAAATGAAAAATAATTACATTTTAACTTCTAAAACTCTCTTCTTTCCTGGAAGTGCTCCGAGGAGATGTGGCACCGTCTGGGCCCCTATTTGTCCCTAGTAAAATGCAGCCAATGTGGAGGGAAGGCAGAAGGGGAACAAAATGCTGCACGGGAAGGGAACTTAGACGTATGCGGTTCCACTCGCCATGCTGCCGTAGAGAGGGAAAACGGCGATATTCTCGGCAGAAGACTGGGATGCCACATCTACTGTGTGTTGATGTGATTGCTGGATCTAAGAATTCACTTCAGGGGCCAGTGACATGGTGATTGCGGCTATTGTGAAGCTCAGATTACGGGTGAATGATACGTCTAATTCTAACAACATAGAAAGAGAATGAGTGCAGTTCTGGACGCTCCAGTGTATGGGAGAAAGGCAGACATTGTTCCACTGCACACTCGGGAGACAAGAATAATAGTCAGCCCCAACTGGATGAGAAGGAAGGACTCTTACGGTGCCAGGGGTCCTGAGGATGATGAAATGTCATTTGCATAACCCCTGATTACTCATCTGGGCTGTATATGGAATGATTGGGAACATTATTGAAGCAAAACGCAGTCATTTGCGAAGCAGTACTCTCTCAGGAATCTTTGGAATAAACCTAAATGGAGGCTGTGACTTGTCCACATGACAGCCCTCTGCAAAGCAATGCTATTCTGAGGACTGGGCCAAGGAACAAAGGGTCACTGCTAGGACAGGCCTTACTTTTCCTGTCCTAGAATGGGCAAGCAACATTGGAAGTGGAATCACGATATACTCGGGGCCCAGGAAGGAGAGCAATTCCAGAGACTCAAATAAATACAATCTAGGCAGGAAAGGTGGAGAGAAAGGATTTTGAGGTTGTGTGTAATGTAGTGCAAAGGTTGCTAGTGAATGACAAAGAAGGTGATTTTGTTAAGAATGTATTGAGGGGTAGGGAGAGCTGGTGACCTAATTTACAGTCCCACCTGCTCCGGAAGCCTAGGCAGGAGGGTCGTAAGCTCATGGTCAGGCTGCCTTCAGAGCACGTTCAAAGCTGGTCTCTGTAACCTAGCTAGATCCTGCCTTAAACAACACACTGACAAGGCGTGGCTGTTGCACAGTGGTGGGGCGCGTGCCCAGCTTATGCAAGGGCCTCAGATCAATATCTGATACTTAAAAAAAAGTCTGTGGGTGCTGGAGAGCAGGCCAGGAATTCCTCCGCACAGAGAATGCAGGCTACCTCAGTTGGGTGCTTTAACTGCTACACATTAGTGAGTACCGTGCTCTAATTAATGCACAGATAAAGAAATGGTGAAGCAATAGGACTGGAAAGGGAAGACTTCCCAGAGGTTGAGAGAGCGCTCACCTGTGACAGGGATGCACAGAGCTTCGTTCTCATGCTAAGTGTGGCTATAGAGGTTCCTACTGGATCAGCTGTTGGCTCTAAACTCTACAAAGCAGGTTTTTCCTCTGGAGATGGGGGTCTCCTTGTATAGTCTTGCCTGTCCTAGAACTCACAATGTAGGGCAGGCTGACAGAGATCCACTTGTGTCTGTCCTCTGAGTGCTAGGATTAAAGGTCTTCGCCATCTTGCCCAGCTGGGTACATCATTTTGCACGCTTCCTCAGATCCTGGGGGAAGAGGAGGCAAGGGTGGTTGATGGACTGAGTGTGGGCATGGGAAGCGCCTACCTCAGCCAGGCCTAACCAGGAAGATGGTATCTGAGTGGGCTCTGGCCAGGAAGGTCGCATGCATTGGGATTTCCACCAAAAGAACAGGGAGCTAAAGGCTCTGAGATGAAAACTCTTGTGCTTTTCTTCGCATTCCTTTGTCAGTGGTCAACACTTGGCAGATTCCGGGCTTTGCCTGATGTCTGACTTCATGGAGTGAGTGGCTTCCTGGGAATCTGTGGAAAGCATGTTCTGTGGAGAGGTCACACAATGAGAGGAGCTGAGTCCGGTGCACACGCACTAAATTCCTTCCTCAGCACTGAAGGACGCTCCAAGTGGGACATGATGTGTACAGGAGAGCAAAGAAGACGGGTAGCTGTTAGATCGCTCAAATTTAAGCTAATTAAAATAAAGGGAGAGGCTGGAGAGATGGGTCTCTTCTGGTGGACCAAGGCTGGGTTTCTAGCACACACATATCAGCTCACGACTCCCCGTGACTTCAGTCCGAGGGCATCTACCCCTCCTACCAGCCTCAGTGGGCACCAGGCATGTTTCTGGTGCACAGATAGGCATGCAGCCAAATACACAAAATAAAAATAAAATCTTTACAAAATAAAATAAGTAAGAAGGAAAGGGCAAAGCTAGAAAAGAGAAGGAAATATTAGGTCAAGATGGTGATTCTAAAAACACTCATGCCAAGCCTGTGGTACTGATGTATTCAGCTGAAACGTTACACTGCAATGTTTTACAGCCAACAGCTGAGCATTCTTCCTTCATTTCCCAACTCCACCCCCACCCCACTTTCAACAGCATCATTACCTGTGGTTGGACACCAGCCTGATTAAACTCATTTGGCCACTTTTTAGGAACAGATAGAAAAACAACGCCGATTCTGCCACAGGAGGATTGCCTTAAGGATGTGCAGGGCAGATTTATCACATGGGATTTCCGATGCCTAAGAGGTTGCTGCTCTACCAGTAGCAAAACAATTATGGCAGTTTTAGGGATGAACATAGTGCTCACAGGTTATCAACGCGCCAGTAAATTCTACTTAAGGAGGCACTTACGGGATGTGATCTGTCACAGTGTCCTACTCTGGAGAAATAGGACAGTGTAAATTCATAACATCTTAGGTCACATATTCTATGATTATTCAAATCCATGTGAGGAATATGTGAACATACACAGACATGCTTGAAGCATGTTCTGGAAAACTGAAATCACAAAGAAAATGTGTAACGGCATAAAACATCTTTAATAGAATAAAAGTATTTGCATTCTCTGGCTAACAGGGCTGTATTATAATCACTCAAAGCAAATTCTGTTTATTCTTCATCTTTTGTGTAATTAACGACTTTAATCCTTCAATATTATCCTCCAGTGATTGCTAATTTCAAAAGCCAGCTCTTGGTTCAAGTGTCTTTACGTTGGATAACCTTTCCTGGGTTTTAATCTTCTATCGTGAGGCAGCACTTAAATCACTGTCCTTACAGCAGACTGGCATGGGTTTTCTTTCTTCTTCAAGGGAGATTTCCCCTTGGTCCTAGATTTTTACACCCTGACATGGGCTCACTGAGCAAGAGGAACTGATTAAAGCAAGTGATACCCCAGGCAAGAAGGATGCTGGGTAAGGGCAGAGAGATTTAAAAACAAAGCGAACAACAGACATCTCCTGTCTCAGTCCACGCACATCATTAGCTCTTCTGGTATACTTGCTCTGTTTTTAGAAACTTGACCTCAAATCAAGCTCCTTAGACCTCGCAAGCAACTGTCAGTGCACAGCCCACGCAGCCAAACCCTTTTAGCCGTGGGGCTTGGGCTCTGGGAGGAGCAGTGAATGCCATTACCACCAGCACCATCAAGCACTCTGTAATTTGTGCTGCGTGTACCCATTCTGAAACGTGTCAGGTGATGTGGTGATTCGGGCATTTCCATCCGGCCTGACAGCAGGCTTTAATGTTTTCGGGTATTCAGGGCACCAATGTTCTCAGTAAGTTTTATTTTCTTGTGACTTGAGAGTTAATTTCGCTGACTTGCTGTCAGATAAAACAGGTTTTCTTGTTCGCCCTCCCCACTTATATGAAATAAGCAGTTGGATAGCAAGGAGCCCTTAGAAGCATCACAAGAGAAGAGGCCTGTAGGGATTTTAGCAGTGAAATCTGCTAGCCACAGGACGCCACAGGCAAGCTCACTAAAGCATGGCAGTGGAAGTTCTGACACCCAGTTGGATGGTGAAATGCCGCCGACAACCAAACCCAGTCAGGTGATGCTTCCGAAGAACTTCTAATTTTCTAACAGGTGAAAACCGGATGCCACGGACAGGCATGCCACTGCCCTAGAATGTTCTTTCCAGGATGAGGTGACCCTGAAGATCACAGTGCCATGGATGACCATGCAAGTTCATAGAGGTGGGCAGGTTACAGCATGGGAGCCCCAACTGCAGTCCGTTTGTATGGACAGAAAGTCTTCTGACGGCCCCAGAAGACTACCAGGGCTGGCACTTAGCAATTTGTTTTACCACTTTCGTCCTTACATTGCCAGACACATTAAGTCTCCTGTTATTCTCCAGAGACTGGCTTTTCTGCCCAGTAGACATTGGTGCCATTTTGGTGGGGACAATTTCCATTCTTGTAATCAGTCGTGGGCAATACTAATTGCTTTTCTAATTACCTGCTTTAGAATGCCAATTATCTCCTAGTCCCCTCGAAAGCATATGCAATTGGCTAATTAGACCTTCGAGTAGGCAACTAGAAATATAATTAGCCGTTTGAGAGAACAATTAGTTGTTCCATCAGTTTTGCACCCATAAAGTAAGCGAGCTTTGGTTTAATCTGCTGTCACTTATAATGTGAAATGAAAACTGAACAGAACCGGAGGCTGAAGAAGGATCGAGGCTTATAGACCTGGGAATTCTGGGATGCGTGTTCAGGTATGGGCAGCTGTGGCATGTTTGAAAGGACTGTGCTGAAAGGCTCTCCTGTTTCCTCATTCTGTTTTGCGGGGGAGTTTGGAGTTAATTTTGAGAGCGAGGTTGAGTTTCACACATAAGATCAAAGAGAGAGACATTACACAAAATCCAGATTATCAGGGATGGTTGCTAACTGTACAGAACTACTGTTAGAATACTTGCATTAGGAACAGGGCCTGCTTCGCAGCTTCCAAGGGAAAATGCTACACAGCTAACTTAGTTTCTTGAGGCCGTGGTAAACAATTAACCTAAACTTGCTGGCTTAAAATGATGGAGGTTATTTCCCACACAGTTCTGAAATTCTGCAGTTAGTACCACTTGGACAGGGGGAGGGATGACTAGGTAGGGAGCTCTTCTCCAGAGACTCCCAAAGGAAGCCTGCTTCTTGCCTATGGAGGCTACCTCTAATGCTATGTGGCCTTTCTTCTGCATGCAATCCAATACCCCTGCCTTTGTCTCTGGACACTGGTGATCACATCTGGTCTCCTCAGAGCACCCAAGAACATCTCCATGTGAGGGTACCTAGTCCAACCCTGTGTGCAGATGCACTCTTACCACATAGGGTAAACTTCACAGATCCTAAGGCTTTAAGATATGATATTTTGCAGGGAGAAGGAAGGAGAGGGAAAACTGCTGCCCCAGTAAGAAAACCCAAAAGAAACAGGAGCTTGTAACATGTTTTTATCAAGACCCTCAAGAAACAAAACATCTGCAGCTTACTAGAGTCAAGGTGGAGCTTCTGGTAATATCTGCTGTACATGCGTAGCTGTGAAGATGACTAGACCCACAGCCACTGATAAGAGACAGATGCTAAAACAAACGAGGTGCTATTCATAGGTCATGAATGAGAAGAAAACTAAATTCCACATTCATTAAGGGCAAGAAAGGAAGGGCTACCACCCTGAGAAGTAGCCAAATCCAGTGAAAACGCTAAGCTATGAGCATCAGTCTTGGTAGACTGACTGGGAAGGTGATGGACTGATGTTGCAAACCCCTGTTCTCCAGAGCTGAGGGAGCACAGTGGGTTCCCAGTCTTCCTTATCACTCTTCTACAGCATGACCTTGGCTCACAAACAAGGCCCAAGCCTGGGAAATACAAAGACACTCCCAACTCATTAGCATCTTGCACAATGGCTGTGCCATCGACTGAGAAGTTAAAGTAACAAATCCCAGGCTGGTAACTGTGGCAGGCCATGTATTAAATATCAGTTCACAGAATCAGTTAACAAAACTCGATATTATCGACTTGAATGAGTATTAGCTTGAGCAAAAACAAAGATCGTTCTTTAACCACTGTCAGGCAGACATATTACTCTAAAGAACAAAAAACACCAGTGTTGTACTGTTTCTGACCTTATCTTGGCCATGTTTCCATCTCCAGAGGGACATAGTGTCCAGATTCCTCAAGATGGACCCATCAGTGTATCTGTCAGTGTTAAGGGTTTTGCATTTTAGAGACACAGCTGGAAAAGGAGAAGAGGATTAGAAGGAGCACAGTGGGTCGATGAATAAACCATCACCATAGCAACATTAGCGTTGTCAACCAAGCAGAGGGGAAGTGGAAAGCAAAGGCCCACAGCGGTTGTAGGAGGCAGATTGGAGCTCGGCCTTCTCCAGAATTAATGTGTACTAGAACTTAGACCCAGACTTTACTTGGGAAGAGGGGCACTGCAGATGTACTTGATTAAAGTGATGGGCCTGGAAGCTCATGATTTATGATTTAATTCCTTCTGGCCAGCATATATGAAGCCAGTCACAGAGGGAGGGTGTGTAGAGACAAGGCAAGAGATGCTGACGAGCCATGGGAAGGGGAACAGAGGCTAGGATTCTTCCCCAGAGCCATCCAGGAGACATGGCTGACATCTTGATTGAAGTCTCTGTTCTTCAGAATGTAGATACGAGTGTCTGACGTTAGGTTGCCCAGCCTCGGGTGATGTTATGACAGGTATGAGAAACTTGATATTGATTTCTGGAGCCAAGAAAGGAATGGTGTGTGACAAGTATCAGAGCTTCTGTAAATGGCTTGGGAGTGGGGACATGTAAGGCTGGAGGAGTCCTGTGGGGTGTGTGGTGGAGGTACAAGCCTTAGAAGGACTCTTGGTAGAAACCTGGGTGTTTCCATGGCTGTGCTGGTAGAAGGACATGGGTGTTTCCATGGCTATGCGGGTGAAAGGAATGAGGGGAACTTTAGAGTGGTCCTATAGTCAAAGGGACACGTACTGTCATGAACCGAGTGTGTGTTCTTTATAAGAATGCCGTAGGAATACACACAAGTAGCATGAGGTGAAGACCATGTCAGGGACTGGAGTGACGCCAGCAGCTGCCAGCAGACTGGAGGGGAAGAATGAGAGAGTTTCTCCAAGGAACCTGATGACTTAATTTTGTATTTCTGGCTTCCAGAACCAGGGTAGACCGTAACGTTTTGTTATTTCACGGGATTTGTAGCAGCGTCAGTAGAAAACCAACACTGATCCAGCTTGTAAATGACATCTCACCAGGTAGGTCTCAGCACAGGTCCACCTGACCTCATCACTCACGAGACACACCTTCCTCATGACACTCCCCATTCTGTATTGATGTTATCTTACGCGAGCTATTCCCCTGCCCCCAAACAGTCTGAGAAGTGGACAGCAGAGCTCTCTCCCTGTGATATGCACAGCATCTGCTAGTATGTCTTGAACAAAATGAGCTCGATGTATCCTCCTGTGCAGGTGTCTTTACACAACACAGACAGGGTTGAGTATCACAATGGAGATTTAAATGGATATTCTCAGTTTGTTAAAGACTTACGAGGTAACAGGCCCCTGTGTGTCCTGATTTAGAAAAGCATTTTGTTTAATTTTTTTTAACTCTGCTATACAAGGTGCATTATTCTAACTTACAGAAAACTAGCTGATATCCAGGAAAGTCAATGTCCTGCTTCCCTTAACAGAAGCACAGTGACAAAGCCAGGCCTTCCAACAGTGAAATTACATCATCCCTCGTTCTCACCAACACTGGGCTAGAGTTCCCATTTGCCCCTTGTCAGTGATTCACTGACAAGATCGGGATGAGGAGCTGCTTATGAGCTTAAATAACATTGCCTCTGAATGTTAAGGCCCAAAGGTTATCTCAATAGTATCTTACATTTGTACTTTGAAATTTATACATATTTTAACATTTATTACCATATTAATATGCACAGCAAACTCTCAGGAA
Source organism: Rattus norvegicus (assembly GCF_021556685.1). Lineage (NCBI taxonomy): Eukaryota > Metazoa > Chordata > Mammalia > Rodentia > Muridae > Rattus > Rattus norvegicus. Next base: position 270,520,664 of record NC_141534.1, on the reverse strand, counting down.
TTACTGTTCTATTTTTTAAAACATGCCTGCTGAGACAAATGGAGGTTAAATGATATAGTCATGGTTATTTAGATAACAATTCTGAGGGGCCTGGATCTAAATGTCCCTCTCCAAACCCAAATGTTTGATTGGATGGCACCCGAGTTCCAAACCCCTATGGCATTTTATCAGTCTCACTTTAAGAGGGTGTGCTCTTGTTCCCTTTATTACATGACCTTCATACACACTTAAGTATGTATGTGTGAGGGTGTGGTTACCAGCGTACAGGTGACAGGGACTGGTAGTTTCTACTACTATTTTTTTTAATTATGTTTACAGGCTACCAAGTCTCCCATCACCTCCTCGGGGCCATTAGCCTCCAGATGTACCTGGTTAATTATATTCGTTGTCTCCTATCATTAGATAATAAATTCGTTCTGTAATAGAATCAGATTAACATTTAATTTTCCTATCATGTATGAAGAGACTCTGGTTTAAGACCTTATGTTATTAACGTGGCGATAACACAAACAGTTCTAACAACACTTGATCGGTTAGGACAACAGCACTCTCCAGAATCTTTTATGAGTACACCACTCTGGGAAACATTGCGTAGCAAAAGGATTTGTCCTGAGAGTGGCTCATTAGTCATATCTTACGTCTTTATGACAGTTGCTATCTTAAGAGTCACTTCGAGGCATTCCAATGCTTGTCATTTGTGTACAGGGTGAAAATCGGAAGGGCACAGGGGTAAAGGAAAGTTCCCTGAGGTCTTAACAGAGCGGGTAGTGGAATCAGGTGTATCTGATACCCAACTCCAACTGCTTTGCCCTTTGTCTTTCCTCAGCCCCTCGGGCCACTCTACTGCTGGTACACCACAGCCAGGTAGGTGGGATCCGAGATGTGAAGCAAGGGGCAGATTGTGAACGGACAGACAGACATTTCCCCCTTTTCCATTGTTTACTTTAACTGGATGGGCCGTGAACATTAAAGACAGACTGAACTTAAAGGAGAGGTATTTTCCACTCTTTAGTTTGTTGTTTAAAAACATAATACATATGTTTAACAAACGACCTTGGAAGTCCATGTTCTAAGTCCTAAGGGAGCTTGGCCCAAGAAATAAACCACGAAGGTGAGTGGTCAAGGTTGGAAGGAGGAAAGATAATCTACAGATTTCTTTGATGGGTGTTTCTGGCCGAGGAAGATCCCAGCCTTGTGGCCTATGGCTCCTTCGCCTACCACTCCCTGCATGGGTTAAGTTATTGCGAGGATAATTAAAGCACAGAGACCTCCAGTCCTCCCATTTCCAAAAGCAAAGTAGTACTATCTTTATCTTTATCTTTTATATGTATTTAATATATGTAAAGATAGTATATATATAGATAGATATAGATATATAGATATAGATATATAGACATAGATAGGTAGAGAGAGAGAGAGAGAGAGAGAGAGAGAGAGAGAGAGTCCTGTTGTGACCCTGAATCATCATCTGTCATAGATAAGATATCAAATATGTCCACACACTGAGAGGAACTATGCTGAGGGTGAAAGGGCCTGGAATGAAAACCATCGTGGATGTTTTGTTAATGATGTGTGGTTTTGGTTAACTACAGCCAGCTCACCTAGGTTTGGGCCACAAGGAGAAAACAGGCTGCTTTCTATGTTGGTGGTGGTGCGATTCTTATTACACAATGAAACCAATCGTACCCAGAGAGCTACAAAATACCTCACATGCGCGGTGTGCTGAACCTTCACAGACTGAACAGAGAGGAAAGGGATGACCAAGAAGTCTCCGTATTTACCCTTCGCGTCTCCGTCTCTTCCTCTAAGGGCGGCTGCCGCTGATCTGCACTGACACACTGGTGATCTGGTAAGCATGCACCACTCCTAAAGAATCGCCCCCTCTACCGGATGCTGGTGAGGCCCACCTACAGATGCCTTCACGTCCTTCAGGGTGTTCCCCGAGCATCGCTCTGTGTGAGCACACTACACTATATCTACCCTAGTTTAGACCTTCATACACTGTGATGCCAATAACAAAACCCACTTTGATGGACATCTTATTATCTTTGTTATTGCTTATGTCTGTAAGGGGAAGGTGCTTGGGAAATGGTAGTGTACATGTTTACATTTAGAACACAGAGGCAAGACAAGGTCTCATTCTGGACCGACTAGTACGCTCAATGGAATGGAGGAGTGCGGCAGCTGTGTGGCCCCTTGCTCCGCTCTGGTGATGTCTGTATTCACCTTGGCATTCTTGCAGATGTGCAATGGTTACACAGTGGCTTCAAGTTCTCCTGAAGACTAATGGATCTGGGCGTATTCTTCCTCAGTTTTTACTGATGATTACGGAATCCTCTCATGGAACGCCCTAGTTCCTATCCTTACACCGACGGTCAAGGCATGGAGCACAGCATGACTTTCTCCTTCGGTTATCCCTGACCTTTACCTTTCGGTACATATTATAGAATCAGGTTTGCAAATATCCACAAAAATATTCTAGGATTTTGCCTTGGGTTATAGCGGATCTGATTTCAGTTGAGTCCATCGTTGTTGGACCTGGAATAACACTCCCTTTCCTAGAACGCCTTCCTTCAGTCTCTCAATGACGACTTCTGTCTTCAGTGTGTGTTCTTACATTTTTCACGCTGTATTTATTTCCAAAGTTTTAAATGACTGTGTTTTAAATGACTGTGATGTCGTATAAATGCTAAGAATTTAAATTGTGTGCATCTAAAAGTTAAAGCTGATTGTGGGTCCGCTCATGAATTAGAGATCCAAAGAAAGTACGTAATGAGCAGTAAGAATGTTTGAGTCGGTTCCACGGATGGAGCCTTGATGGGCAGATGAAAAAGTCTCTGTGAGTGAATGAGACGTTCGCTCAGTGTCATTTGTTGGTGCTGTTAGGAGTCACTTGTTCTGTGTGCGTCTCATCCGTAACACGAGGATATGGTGATTATGAAGTTATAGCCGTGTCTATGAGCATTCGTTAGTATTGTGCAATAAACAGTTGGTTTCTAGGTAATGCTGCCCCATATTCTGTACTATTAATTCCGGTATTTCTTTCTACAGCCTCCTCGATCAGACCTTTAAAAAATACCGTCCTGTACTGCATTGTCAACTCCTAATCAGTACATTTAAGTCACCCCCGACTGAACCCCTACAGTCTAAGAGGTGGAGGTGGCCAACAACAAAGCTCACACCACAGCAACTGAGATAATAAAGTCTGAGGGAGACGTCCACATCTGCATGGGCAAAGTCTGAGGGAGACGTCCACATCTGCACGGGCGAAGTGGAGAGGGAAAGACAGCAGAGGGCCATGTCCCTCCACCGTAGGCACGGGCATGACATCAGAGGACCAAGTCCATCCACCCTAGGCACAGGCATAACACCTACCCACCAGGAAGTCACTTGTGATAAGCACAAAGCTGAACTCATTCCCACTTCTGCCTCTACCTTCCTGAGTTCTATTCCTATCAGAGTAAATCAGAAGCCTGCAGGCACTAAGCTGGATCCTGAATGACTCCTTTCATTGCTATAGAGGCAGTGCACAGTGGGAGGATGGCTCTGGGTGCAGGGAAAGACAGGAGTTGTCTGTAGAGAATCAAAAGGTGGTAGTGAAGCTGGCTAAAGCTGTTCTACATCTACTGTTCTTGGCTTTCTTGTCATTACCACGTGTTGGGGACCCTAAACAATTCCAGTTTCCTCCAGTTCCACCCTTGCTACAGCCTACTTTTTTCTTCCCATGGGTATATTAAGTTAAATACAAGGAGATGGCCCGCTGGAATATCAGTGCCCTGGTTTAGGCCTCCACTGCCTGCCCTCATTTTGCCTCTGGATTTTCCTTGTTCCAATTCCCCTCCTACTCAAGGCACCACGTGAAACACAGTAACACAGTAACAAATTCGCTAGGAACACTTCATTCTTCCTCATGAGCCTTTAACAGCTTTGTTTTGCCAAGAGAATAGAGATGAAGACACTGAGCTTAGGGCCTAGACCTTCTGGTCCAAGGAGTCCTGGCCACAGTCTTTTCCCTCCTGGCTTTGGTACGGTGGACACACCCACATGGGCCACTCATGCCTAAAGTCCATGCTTTGGCTTTTCTTCTTTTCCTCCTCTATCTAGGCTGCTGTCTACATTCTGTTTATAAACTCTTGCTTATAGAAAGACTCAGTGATGCCTCCTGTCTACACTTAGGCTGTCTTATTGTCAGCCCATGTCACCTGGCACCTTACTCAGGGTTTCTCTACGCAACAGGCATACTGTACTTTGTGAGCAACCCGTAATTTCCCCATAATTCTTCTGGTAGACTGTGAGTCTCAGCTAGGCACACACTTGACATCCAATACAGAGATTGTGATCAAAGCCTTCTGAAGTTGGAGCTGGTCACATTCAGCACACTTCCTAGTGTCTCTAAGGAATGAGACCCTGAGTGATACTTGGAAATGAGAACGGTTATAGCACCCAGCTATAATTCTTAGCTCATTACTGCTAAATATCTTTCTCAATCTCTGTTTGTGATCATGATTCACAGAGAAGACACTGTCCCAACCAGCTCTCTTTGTGTTCTGCCTTCCCTCCACATCACATGTTCTTAGTAACTTTTGTTCATGTTCTGAAGACCCTAAAGGTCACGGAATCCCACAAAGCATTCCAAAAACACGAGTTTACCATTTCTGAACTTTTGGTTCCCATTATCTGCATTATTCTTTTGATTCTTAATCATTTCTTCTTTGTTGCATGTTTTATTTTTTTTTTAAAAAAAAACCATTCATTGTTCTTTTTCCCCCAAGAGCTGGAAATTTCTTTCTAACCACACTATAAACCTTTTGTGGGTGAGAGAGCCATGTGACTCCATTTTCTTTCCCGCAGCATCTAGCAAAGGGCTATTTTCGTTGAATGAACCATTCTGTTGAAAACGGCGTGTTCAGCAGGATTTTTATGCTGAATATTTCCTTTCTTGCAGTGGACTAGAGTTAAGATTTAAATTTGTTAGAGATACTCCTGTGATGTATCAAATATCATGGGGTTTATGACAATTGGTGGCACAGTTGTTGAATTTGAAGATAAACCACACGAAATGCTCTATCACTTGACAAAAACTTTTCATTTCTTGCTAAGACAATTACATTTTTATAATTTCTGAAACTAAAATTAATAGTTTTAATTTGGAAGAATTTTAAATGAAATTTTTATTTCATTTGGTTGCTGTTATTGACTTTAACTTAAAAAAGATGACTTGTACATCTGTTTACTAGCTGCCAGACACCTCACACATGTCATTTAATTTTTACATCTATACTACTTAATTCTTTTTTAAAAATTACTTTGTTATTTTATTTTGCGATGATGTGTGTGGACATGAATGTATGTGTGTGCACCACATGCATGTGGGTGACTCCGAGGCCAGAAGAGGGTGTCAGATTCCCTGGAACTGGAATCACAGGTACTTGTGATCCTCCTGACGTCAGAGGTAGGAATGGACACAGGGTCCTCCGCAAGGGCTGCACGTGTCCTCAACTTCTGAGCCACCTCTCCAGCCTTGATACTAGCTAATTCTTAGATCGGCACAACATGGTGTTGTTATAGTCCTTTTGTGGACGCCAACATTGGTGGGTTTAGTAATTTAAATGAAATTGGCCACGGTGACACAGAGAGTGTGTGCACAAGAACTTCAGATGCTATTAGAGAGTAAATAACATGAGTGTCCTGAGGAAGACTGTCTTTCTAACCAGAAAAAGGTTTAGTCCATTCTTCTACTAATATTTTTTCTAACATTTCATTATGAAAATTTCAAAGGTGCAGTAAAGTTAAAATTGGGTTCATCCACTACCTGCCTGTCATCACAGGCCGCCTTTTATTTCTTGGTATGTTTGCTTTATCACAACGTTGTCAAAGACCAAATCCACTCATTCATCCGTTTATGAACCCATGTTTTAGGAACTAATTCAACATCCACTGCAGGTCCGTATACTTCGTCTGCAGTGCACACTGAAGTCATTATTAGCTGAAGCTCTCATTCAGCTAATCGGTGTCCTTCTTTGTTTCCTCTGATGAGGATTTCCTTCACGTGGGTTGAAAGGCTTTCCAATAACCTTTATTCAGCGATGTTCAGTACAGCAATTCGGGTAACTGGAAATCCTCCACTGTGGCTTTAAGAGCATATGTCCATGTGAGCTAGAGTTTGGTGTCACAGTGCTCACTTGTTTAAGTGAGACCATCACTGCTGCTCATGCTCCCCTTAGACAGGTGATGCACATATGAATTTATTTCTCCACCATGTTTTAACCAGAAGGATTAAATGTGAGCATGTGGCTAGGATGCAGGGTAAAGGAAGGATAGCTAACTAACTAACTAACAACTAACTATCTAACATCTAACTAACAACTAACTAACAACTAACTTACTAACTAACTAACACTAAAGGCCTTTGAAAGGGTATATGGAAACCTACTACTAAAGAAGCGTATATAACGTAACAACACACATATGCATGTGTATGCAACTTAAATGATGTCACCACGTAAAGGGAGGCAATGCACCAAGTTAAAAAAAAAAAAACCCACTGACAGAAATGGGTTACATCTTGTCAAGTAAGTGACCAAAGGGGTCCACAGATACCCACCACCACAGAATCACAGGCCATGCCAAGCCTATTGGCTATGCTCCACAACCTGATGGTATGGTCCTGGTGCTGAAGACATTACTTATTTATGTCATTGGGCATGAGACAATCAAGCTAGTGCCCAACCAGAAGATTCCCTCTCCTGAGTAGCATTCACAGTGCTGGAAGGTGCTTTATACAGAGCTAGTGTCACCCACCTTCAAACCCTGCAACCTGTGACAGACACTGCCTTCAGGATACACCGGTCCCATAAAGACCTGCAGTGCATACCAGTGTCATAAAGACCTGCTTGCAGGATACACTGGTCCTATAGAGACCTGCAGGACACAATAGTCCTATACACTTGCCTGCAGGGTACATCAGTCCCATAGAAACCTGTCTGCAGGGTATACCAGTCCCATAGAAACCTGTCTGCAGGATATACCAGTCCCATAGAAACCTGTCTGCAGGGTACACCAGTCCCATAGAGCCCTGTAGGATACACCAGTCCCATAGTGGCACTGATATTATGGGAGTCACCAATCACTGTAATAAAATGTATTTAAGGCCCACTCCAGGAGATGGAATCCATACCTGACATTGCTAAATGGGCCAAGAACCTTAGACTGGATGGGTCACAGGCCTTAGCGGGGAAACCTACTAAAATTGTTCTGCTTCTTGCATTATTAAAGCAAGAGACCCGCAATTATAAAACATAGGGAGAGTGAGAGATGACTGTGGAGCTCCTCCGCTCTAAATGAGATGTCTTTATCAAACCCTCCTCTTTAGGCTTGGGGATGTTGGAGAAAGATGAGTTGGACAGATGGACAGACTGTAAGAGGCATAGGTAGTGGATAACTTCAAGAAAACAGTGTCTTTTTGGACAAATTCGTGTGATACATATAGGAGCTCACATAGACTCTGACATCATGCAGAAAGCTTACACAAGTACAAACTAGAAAAAAATCCCAGCACAGAGCAGAAGAGACAGATACAAAATACCACCCCTAACCAAGGAGCTATTTGCAACTAATACCTGCTGGGGAAGGGAAAAAGTCAGCTTTCTCCAATGGTCCTTGGGTTTCACGCTACAGGGCAGGCCCCTCGCCCAGGAGTAGCGAGCTGAGCTGAGCAGCATAAAGCAGACCACATGCTGGTTTTATGTTGGTCACTTCTGGTGTGTGTGTGTGTGTGTGTGTGTGTGTGTGTGTGTGTGTGTGTGTGTGTGTGTGTGTGTGGTGTGTCTGTGTGTGTCTGTCTCTCTCTCTGTGTGTGTGTGTGTGTGTGTGTGTGTGTGTGTGTGTGTCTTACTCATTTTTACCTGTTTTGATCTTAGTTTTTGGTTTTGGGTTTCTTGCTTGTTTGTTTGTTTTGTCTTTATTTGTTGGAGAGAGAAATAGAATGAGAAAGAACATGAGGTTGGGAGGGTAGGGACGTTGGGAGTATCTGGCAGGAGCTGGGGTGGGGAAAGAATATGATAAAAGTGTAGGAGAAACACTTTTTTGAGAAATGAGACATACATACGACACTGGTCAGAAAGCCAGTGACGTCATGACAACCCAATGGCTGTAACCTAAGAGCTCAGGGAGACAACAAACCCGCTGGAAATCCTCCCACCCTCTGACAGGCACACCTGTGCACACCTCCCACCCTCTGACAGGCACACCTGTGCACACCTCCCACCCTCTGACAGGCACACCTGTGCACACCTCCCACCCTCTGACAGGCACACCTGTGCACACCTCCCACCCCTCTGACAGGCACACCTGTGCACACCTCCCACCCTCTGACAGGCACACCAGTGCATACCTCCCACCCTCTGACAGGCACACCTGTGCACACCTCCCACCCTCTGACAGGCACACCTGTGCACACCTCCCACCCCTCTGACAGGCACACCTGTGCATACCTCCCACCCCTCTGACAGGCACACCAGTGCACACCTCCCACCCCTCTGACAGGCACACCTGTGCACACCTCCCACCCCTCTGACAGGCACACCTGTGCACACCTCCCACCCTCTGACAGGCACACCTGTGCACACCTCCCACCCTCTGACAGGCACACCAGTGCACACCTCCCACCCTCTGACAGGCACACCTGTGCACACCTCCCACCCCTCTGACAGGCACACCAGTGCACACCTCCCACCCCTCTGACAGGCACACTTGTGCACACCTCCCACCCTCTGACAGGCACACCAGTGCACACCTCCCACCCTCTGACAGGCACACCTGTGCACACCTCCCACCCTCTGACAGGCACACCTGTGCACACCTCCCACCCTCTGACAGGCACACCTGTGCACACCTCCCACCCTCTGACAGGCACCTGTGCACACCTCCCACCCCTCTGACAGGCACACCTGTGCACACCGCTTCCTGTGCTCATTCCATACACTGGTGAGCCCTGACACAAAGTCACGGTTACGCTGACACTCGTCTGCCAAAGCTGTCAGACACTGTCAGAGTCGAATGCTGAGAGAGGAGAACTCTGACCCCCCCCCCACCTTTTCATTACGAATTGTTTTTGGACCTAACTACAGAGTAGGCAGTGCCAGACATAGTAGGGTGCTGACACTTGTTTTATTTATCTGGACTCCTGCTCTGGCCACAGTGCTTGGAAGGGGTGCGTTCCAGCTATGATGGTCACATAGGGCACCCAGGGGGCCATGTTCTAGTCGCGATGCTCAACGTCGGGGGTCCTGAGCGCTGTGTTCCAGTCATGATGGCCACATAGGGCATCCAGTGGCAAATGCAGCCCTGTGGTGGAGCCGCTCAGATGGGAGCTTCCTGGGTCTCATGTACTCCATCCACACATGCTTTCTTCTGAGCCCTGGTCACTTCAGCAAGGTGCAAGGGACACTGCATCCTCACCTCTGCTGTGAGTTCTCAGTGGATGGTGGGGCTCCATCAGACTCAGCAGAGACTGGGGATTAGCTGAGAGAAACTTTCAGAGAGCCTGTGCTTCAAAATCTGCATTGTCAAAGTATTTCCCAGGGACTTCTGAGACCTGTTAGGATGCGAATGCCACTGATTTCTTGTAGCTACAGACTCCTTCCACAGACAAACAAAACAAAACAAACTAAACTCCAGTCACAACGTAAGAAAAATGCCATGACAGCGCCTCTCTAGCCAAGCCTCATTTTAATAAAATGCCAAGTGTAGCTAAGTTATTTGCAAATGTTTAATTTTTTTCTTAATTAGGAAGTGGCACTAATGCTAGAATAAATTATTTTCTCATATATTGAAAGAGCTTGGAATTATTCTCTGAAAAATCATATGCCAGACTTCAAATGTACCTAATTCTAAAGCTTCCAGAATAGCTGGCTTGTTATATTTTTTAGACTTCACTTTCTGTTTTCCTTTGGTATACAGATAATAGGTTTCATGAACCTTTTCAATATAAATGTTTGTGAACAGACAGAGTAAAGTTCTGGGCAGTATTTCTGATTGGTGGTGAGAGCAGCCGGTCCTGCCTGCAGTGTAGGTGGGGTCACCTTTGATGTCTCTGTTAAGAGTGAATTCATAGTCAGTGGACAAATTATTAGGCACATACCCAAATAACACACCGGTAAGACCGGAGAGACACGTGCAGAAGGACGAGACACCTCTAACTCGCCTTTTGGAAGGAATGTAGATAGAGAAGGTTTTGAATGTAGAAAAGCATGAGAAATCCAGAAATCAAAACCAGCTGCGAGGCTTACGGATGCCTCTACAAGAGATCTGAACTCTACGTTTGATAATAAGTAGCTTTTGGGAGAATAAAAACTAAATAAGACAGGCCACTCCCCGCTAGGCGATTAGTAGGGGCACGTGCCACAAAGGCACAGTCAGCTCAGCCAGACGGGTGTTTGACAGAGGCATTTAAATGCCAGGCTAAGGAAGTGAACTTTAGTGGATTCTGGGAAGCCCTTTGAGAAATCCGGATTAAGAGGATGATTGAGCAGTGGGATCAAACGGCGTTTCAGGACCCTGGGAAGACCCAGTTAGATGAGAGGAACCTCTGTCCAGAGGAGCTGCTCCACCTAGGCCCACAGAACTGCTCCCTAATTACTGCTGCCCAGAAGTGTGCTCACTCCGGTTCAGCACGTTTCTCTCCCAACGCGTGACGGGCAAAGCCTGACCCACAGTCACTTGCACAGTGTACTGTCACCACTTTATGACCAAGCACGCCATATTCATCTCGTCTGTGTAAAAGGGGATATTAGTCCACTTACCACCCATGTAGCTATAGGAGGAACGTCTGAAAGGCCGGGGACACTCTCAGATCCATCATTTCCCTACCTTGGCCCCCCATCCCTGTGTGATTCTTACGATGATAGCCGCCGCTTCAATTTCGCTTACAATTGAACCTGTAATTTGGGCAGGGCTGAGAGAAGGCGGGCTCATCTTTGAAGATCTCTTCTGGGATGAAGTACTCAGCCATATGCCTGGCAAGCTAGTGCAGGCTGTCAGGCAGGCAGGCAGTGAATCTCAGTGGCTCCTTGGTTCTTTTTATAGGGGTTTCTTCTTACGCTGGAATATGTGGATTTTCTTATGACATGACAGCTGGGTTTCAAGAGTAAATACTTGAAGAGGGAAAGGGGGAAGCTGTCAGTATCTTGTAACCCTAACTTGCAAACTGGCAGGCTTCACTTCTCTTTCATTCCGTAAGTTAGCCATGATCCTATCCGGATTCAACAGGAGGGGATCTAAACACCACCTTCCAACAGAGGAATTGTCAAAAGAATTTGAGGCCTCATTTTGTTTTCTTTGAGACACAGTCTTCTCATGGAGCCCAGCTTGGTGTCAAACTTGCTCTGTAGCCCAGGTTGGCCTGAAACTTGTCACACCCCTTCCTTTGTTCCCACGTAATGGTATTACAGGTTTGTGCCACCGTGTCTGGATTGAAGTTATCTTTAATCTAACAAGAAATATAAGACTACTTAGCAATGGGATGTTATTCTGAATTCATATGTCCATGTTCCCTGAAACACATATGACATTCGGGTACTGGCATATGATAGCTACCCCTACATCAGAAGGACCTCCAAATGCTTTATCTCTCAGGCCAAGGTCTCCTTTTTGGAGAAACTGATTTGGTGCTGAATTTACTCGCTACTCTTGACCCACCTCACTTACTCTCAAGATAAATTACCTGGTGCTCACAGTTATGATTAACGTGGTAACTGACTAAATTACATTCGAATTGGCTGTTTCAGCAAGAAAGCACCCAGCTTGTGCAGTGCTTAAGTGAAAAACCCTAGCATACTTCAGTTCCTTCATAAAAACACTTGGATTTTTTTCTCTCGCTATCCCAACACTTTGCTTTAGGCAAATTATTCCATGGATTCCTTCAGATTTCCCATACAATTTGAAGAACATGCTGTGCGCTTGTCTTTTTAATTTCAAACATTATAACTTTTCATGTTACGGGGTGTGCGTTTGTTTTCTTACATTGGACTATAACTGGAAGTACGAAAGATCCAGTACGAAAGAATAAGCAACATCATAAAAAAGGTAGTTACTGGGTAAACACTTCTTATTGAAGAGAAAATATTGTTTCCTCGAGTCAAAATAATCTATTTGTAACAGAAGACTCTGTGTACAACAAATTGTATTTAAGAAGCGAATGCTATTTTATTTAGGGGCTTTCTGTGGAAACAATAAAAGAATAATATGAGTTTAAGAAAATCCAGCCAAGTATCAAAAAGCCGACTCAGCGTTTTAAAGCCTAAACTCTTGCATTCACGTGCCAGCTAGCTGGGTCTGAGTCTGAGGAGGGCACGCTGAGAAGCAAAGATTTTGTCAGTATGCACATGCAGGACTGAACTGGATATAATGTCATTGTTCCAGCCATGGCTTCTTTTTTTTTTTTTTCATTTTTTTTTTATTAACTTGAGTATTTCTTATATACATTTTGAGTGTTATTCCCTTTCCCGGTTTCTGGGCAAACATCCCCCTCCCCCCTCCCCTTCCTTATGGGTGTTCCCCTCCCAACCCTCCCCCCATTGCCGCCCTCCCCCCATAGACTAGTTCACTGGGGGTTCAGTCTTAGCAGGACCCAGGGCTTCCCCTTCCACTGGTGCTCTTACTAGGATATTCATTGCTACCTATGGGGTCAGAGTCCAGGGTCAGTCCATGTATAGTCTTTAGGTAGTGGCTTAGTCCCTGGAAGCTCTGGTTGCTTGGCATTGTTGTACTTTTGGGGTCTCGAACCCCTTTAAGCTCTTCCAGTTCTTTCTCTGATTCCTTCAACGGGGGACCTATTCTCAGTTCAGTGGTTTGCTGCTGGCATTCGCCTCTGTATTTGCTGTATTCTGGCTGTGTCTCTCAGGAGCGATCTACATCCGGCTCCTGTTGGTCTGCACTTCTTTGCTTCATCCATCTTGTCTAATTGGGTGGCTGTATATGTATGGGCCACATGTGGGGCAGGCTCTGAATGGGTGTTCCTTAAGTCTCTGTTTTAATCTTTGCCTCTCCCTTCCCTGCCAAGGGTATTCTTTTTCCTCATTTAAAGAAGGAGTGAAGCATTCACATTTTGATCATCCGTCTTGAGTTTCGTTTGTTCTAGGATCTAGGGTAATTCAAGCATTTGGGCTAATAGCCACTTATCAATGAGTGCATACCATGTATGTCTTTCTGTGATTGGGTTAGCTCACTCAGGATGATATTTTCCAGTTCCAACCATTTGCCTACGAATTTCAAAAACTCGTTGTTTTTGATAGCTGAGTAATATTCCATTGTGTAGATGTACCACATTTTCTGTATCCATTCCTCTGTTGAAGGGCATCTGGGTTCTTTCCATTTTCTGGCTATTATAAATAAGGCTGCGATGAACATAGTGGAGCACGTGTCTCTTTTATATGTTGAGGCATCTTTTGGGTATATGCCCAAGAGAGGTATAGCTGGATCCTCAGGCAGTTCAATGTCCAATTTTCTGAGGAACCTCCAGACTGATTTCCAGAATGGTTTTACCAGTCTGCAATCCCACCAACAATGGAGGAGTGTTCCTCTTTCTCCACATCCTCGCCAGCATCTGCTGTCACCTGAGTTTTTGATCTTAGCCAATCGCACTGGTGTGAGGTGAAATCTCAGGGTTGTTTTGATTTGCATTTCCCTTATGACTAAAGATGTTGAACATTTCTTTAGGTGTTTCTCAGCCATTCGGCATTCCTCAGCTGTGAATTCTTTGTTTAGCTCTGAACCCCATTTTTTAATAGGGTTATTTGTTTCCCTGCGGTCTAACTTCTTGAGTTCTTTGTATATTTTGGATATAAGGCCTCTATCTGTTGTAGGATTGGTAAAGATCTTTTCCCAATCTGTTGGTTGCCGTTTTGTCCTAACCACAGTGTCCTTTGCCTTACAGAAGCTTTGCAGTTTTATGAGATCCCATTTGTCGATTCTTGATCTTAGAGCATAAGCCATTGGTGTTTTGTTCAGGAAATTTTTTCCAGTGCCCATGTGTTCCAGATGTTTCCCTAGTTTTTCTTCTATTAGTTTGAGTGTGTCTGGTTTGATGTGGAGGTCCTTGATCCACTTGGACTTAAGCTTTGTACAGGGTGATAAGCATGGATCGATCTGCATTCTTCTACATGTTGCCCTCCAGTTGAACCAGCACCATTTGCTGAAAATGCTATCTTTTTTCCATTGGATGGTTTTGGCTCCTTTGTCAAAAATCAAGTGACCATAGGTGTGTGGGTTCATTTCTGGGTCTTCAATTCTATTCCATTGGTCTATCTGTCTGTCTCTGTACCAATACCATGCAGTTTTTATCACTATTGCTCTGTAATACTGCTTGAGTTCAGGGATAGTGATTCCCCCTGAAGTCCTCTTATTGTTGAGGATAGCTTTAGCTATCCTGGGTTTTTTGTTATTCCAGATGAATTTGCAAATTGTTCTGTCTAACTCTTTGAAGAATTGGATTGGTATTTTGATGGGGATTGCATTGAATCTGTAGATTGCTTTTGGTAAAATGGCCATTTTTACTATATTAATCCTGCCAATCCATGAGCATGGGAGATCTTTCCATCTTCTGAGGTCTTCTTCAATTTCTTTCCTCAGTGTCTTGAAGTTCTTATTGTACAGATCTTTTACTTGCTTGGTTAAAGTCACTCCGAGGTACTTTATATTATTTGGGTCTATTATGAAGGGTGTCGTTTCCCTAATTTCTTTCTCGGCTTGTTTCTCTTTTGTATAGAGGAAGGCAACTGATTTATTTGAGTTAATTTTATACCCAGCCACTTTGCTGAAGTTGTTTATCAGCTTTAGTAGTTCTCTGGTGGAACTTTTGGGATCACTTAAATATACTATCATGTCATCTGCAAATAGTGATATTTTGACCTCTTCTTTTCCGATCTGTATCCCTTTGATCTCCTTTTGTTGTCTGATTGCTCTGGCTAGAACTTCAAGAACTATATTGAATAAGTAGGGAGAGAGTGGGCAGCCTTGTCTAGTCCCTGATTTTAGTGGGATTGCTTCAAGTTTCTCTCCATTTAGTTTAATGTTAGCAACTGGTTTGCTGTATATGGCTTTTACTATGTTTAGGTATGGGCCTTGAATTCCTATTCTTTCCAGGACTTTTATCATGAAGGGGTGTTGAATTTTGTCAAATGCTTTCTCAGCATCTAATGAAATGATCATGTGGTTCTGTTCTTTCAGTTTGTTTATATAATGGATCACGTTGATGGTTTTCCGTATATTAAACCATCCCTGCATGCCTGGGATGAAGCCTACTTGATCATGGTGGATGATTGTTTTGATGTGCTCTTGAATTCGGTTTGCCAGAATTTTGTTGAGTATTTTTGCGTCGATATTCATAAGGGAAATTGGTCTGAAGTTCTCTTTCTTTGTTGTGTCTTTGTGTGGTTTAGGTATAAGAGTAATTGTGGCTTCGTAGAAGGTATTCGGTAGTGATCCATCTGTTTCAATTTTGTGGAATAGTTTGGATAATATTGGTATGAGGTCTCCTATGAAGGTCTGATATAATTCTGCACTGAACCCATCTGGACCTGGGCTCTTTTTGGTTGGGAGACTATTAATGACTGCTTCTATTTCCTTAGGAGTTATGGGGTTGTTTAACTGGTTTATCTGTTCCTGATTTAACTTCGATACCTGGTATCTGTCTAGGAAATTGTCCATTTCCTGAAGATTTTCAAGTTTTGTTGAATATAGGTTTTTATAGTAAGATCTGATGATTTTTTGAATTTCCTCTGAATCTGTAGTTATGTCTCCCTTTTCATTTCTTATTTTGTTAATTTGGACGCACTCTCTGTGTCCTCTCGTTAGTCTGGCTAAGGGTTTATCTATCTTGTTGATTTTCTCAAAGAACCAACTTTTGGTTCTGTTGATTCTTTCTATGGTCCTTTTTGTTTCTACTTGGTTGATTTCAGCTCTGAGTTTGATTATTTCCTGCCTTCTACTCCTCCTGGGTGTATTTGCTTCTTTTTGTTCTAGAGCTTTTAGGTGTGCTGTCAAGCTGCTGACATATGCTCTTTCCTGTTTCTTTCTGCAGGCACTCAGCGCTATGAGTTTTCCTCTTAGCACAGCTTTCATTGTGTCCCATAAGTTTGGGTATGTTGTACCTTCATTTTCATTAAATTCTAAAAAGTTTTTAATTTCTTTCTTTATTTCTTCCTTGACCAGGTTATCATTGAATAGAGCATTGTTCAATTTCCACGTATATGTGGGCATTCTTCCCTTATTGTTATTGAAGACCAGTTTTAGGCCGTGGTGGTCCGATAGCACGCATGGGATTATTTCTATCTTTCTGTACCTGTTGAGGCCCGTTTTTTGACCAATTATATGGTCAATTTTGGAGAAAGTACCATGAGGAGCTGAGAAGAAGGTATATCCTTTTGCTTTAGGATAGAATGTTCTATAAATATCCGTTAAGTCCATTTGGCTCATGACTTCTCTTAGTCTGTCGACATCACTGTTTAATTTCTGTTTCCATGATCTGTCCATTGATGAGAGTGGGGTGTTGAAATCTCCCACTATTATTGTGTGAGGTGCAATGTGTGTTTTGAGCTTTAGTAAGGTTTCTTTTACGTATGTAGGTGCCCTTTACGTATGTAGTTCATCTTGGTGGATTTTTCCTTTGATGAATATGAAGTGTCCTTCCTTATCTTTTTTGATGACTTTTAGTTGGAAATTGATTTTATTTGATATTAGAATGGCTACTCCAGCTTGCTTCTTCTGACCATTTGCTTGGAAAGTTGTTTTCCAGCCTTTCACTCTGAGGTAGTGTCTGTCTTTGTCTCTGAGGTGTGTTTCCTGTAGGCAGCAGAATGCAGGGTCCTCATTGCGTATCCAGTTTGTTAATCTATGTCTTTTTATTGGGGAGTTGAGGCCATTGATGTTGAGAGATATTAAGGAATAGTGATTATTGTTTCCCTTTATATTCATATTTGGATGTGAGGTTATGTTTGTGTGCTTTCATTCTCTTTGTTTTGTTGCCAAGACGATTAGTTTCTTGCTTCTCCTAGGGTATAGCTTGCCTCCTTATGTTGGGCTTTACCATTTATTATCCTTTGTAGTGCTGGATTTGTAGAAAGATATTGTGTAAATTTGGTTTTGTCATGGAATATCTTGGTTTCTTCATCAATGTTAATTGAGTTTTGCTGGATACAGTAACCTGGGCTGGCATTTGTGTTCTCTTAGGGTCTGTATGACATCAGTCCAGGATCTTCTGGCCTTCATAGTTTCTGGCGAGAAGTCTGGTGTGATTCTGATAGGTCTGCCTTTATATGTTACTTGACCTTTTTCCCTTACTGCTTTTAATATTCTTTCTTTATTTTGTGCGTTTGGTGTTTTGACAATTATGTGACGGGAGGTGTTTCTTTTCTGGTCCAATCTATTTGGAGTTCTGTAGGCTTCTTGTATGTTTATGGGTATCTCTTTTTTTAGGTTAGGGAAGTTTTCTTCTATGATTTTGTTGAAGATATTTACTGGTCCTTTGAGCTGGGAGTCTTCACTCTCTTCTATACCTATTATCCTTAGGTTTGATCTTCTCATTGAGTCCTGGATTTCCTGTATGTTTTGGACCAGTAGCTTTTTCCGCTTTACATTATCTTTGACAGTTGAGTCAATGATTTCTATGGAATCTTCTGCTCCTGAGATTCTCTCTTCCATCTCTTGTATTCTGTTGGTGAAGCTTGTATCTACAGCTCCTTGTCTCTTCTTTTGGTTTTCTATATCCAGGGTTGTTTCCATGTGTTCTTTCTTGATTGCTTCTATTTCCATTTTTAATTCCTTCAACTGTTTGATTGTGTTTTCCTGGAATTCTTTCAGGGATTTTTGCGATTCCTCTCTGTAGGCTTCTACTTGTTTATTAATGTTTTCCTGTGTTTCCCTAAGTGTGTTCATGTCTTTCTTGAAGTCCTCCAGCATCATGATCAAATATGATTTTGAAACTAGATCTTGCTTTTCTGGTGTGTTTGGATATTCCATGTTTGTTTTGGTGGGAGAATTGGGCTCCGATGATGGCATGTAGTCTTGGTTTCTGTTGCTTGGGTTCCTGCGCTTGCCTCTCGCCATCAGATTATCTCTAGTGTTACTTTGTTCTGCTATTTCTGACAGTGGCTAGACTGTCCTATAAGCCTGTGTGTCAGGAGTGCTGTAGACCTGTTTTCCTCTCTTTCAGTCAGTTATGGGGACAGAGTGTTCTGCTTTCGGGCATGTAGTTTTTCCTCTCTACAGGTCTTCAGCTGTTCCTGTGGGCCTGTGTCTTGAGTTCACCAGGCAGCTCTCTTGCAGCAGAAAATTTGGTCTTACCTGTGGTCCCGAGGCTCAAGTTCGCTCGTGGGGTGCTGCCCAGGGGCCTCTCTGCAGCGGCAGCAACCAGGAAGACCTGTGCCGCCCCTTCCGGGAGCTTCAGTGCACCAGGGTTCCAGATGGTCTTTGGCTTTTTCCTCTGGCGTCTGAGATGTGTGTGCAGGGAGCAGTCTCTTCTGGTTTCCCAGGCTTGTCTGCCTCTCTGAAGGTTTAGCTCTCCCTCCCACGGGATTTGGGTGCAGAGAACTGTTTATCCGGTCTGTTTCTTTCAGGTTCCGGCGGTGTCTCAGGCAGGTGTCCTGCCGCTCCTGGGCCCTCCCCCACGGGAGCCCAGAGGCCTTATACAGATTCCTCTTGGGCCAGGGATGTGGGCAGGGGTGAGCAGTGTTGGTGGTCTCTTCTGCTCTGCAGCCTCAGGAGTGCCCACCTGACCAGGCGGTTGGGTCTCTCTCTCACCCCTAGCCATGGCTTCTAACACGGGAGTTTGTAGTAGTTAAAGCAGGGTCAATCATTTATTCTAAATTACAATGTTAAAAATGAAATTAGCTGATCATTCGGAAAATCTCATGACTCTTCGTTTCTCGGCGGATACCCAAGAACGTCAGTTGACAATGGCCACCATCGCTCTACTGAGCCCTGTGTGATGGCGGCTGGCAAAACAGGCATGGATGATTGCAGCTACTGTAAATGTCACTGAGTGAAAATCCAGAAAGAGCTGTGGACGCTCAGTGATGAGACGGGGGATTTAGGAATTGCGGAGACATCTTCTATTAGTGGTGGGGTTCCTGCTATACTAACTACAGTGACCTCTTCAACAGAAGATGAAGAAAAACACTTAATCAGCCAAACAGCATCGTACCATCTGGCTGCACTGAGGCTGAAATATATACTAGAAAGGAGTTCAGCACTGTCTTACAAAGAAACATAGTCAGCCTCAAAATGTCAACGGTCTTCTACCCAAAGATGATTTCTAAGGTTTAGGTGGCCAAGAACTAAGGGTTACTGTCCCTTTCACTTGGACCTTTAAAGGCAGCCACTTTTAGCATCTTGCACTTAATAACTTCTAGCTTCCATCACTCAACTAAACAGGCTGTGCACGGCCACCTATCACTCCTCATCCCCTATCACATGTTACTGCAAACCTGGGCTCAGCTGATACTTGGTGATTCCAGGCTGATGATGTTGGCTTGAGTTGTGAGAAGCGGCCTCCAGCTATGTGCAGTCTGAGGACTCGTAAGGTAAAGACAGGAAATGGGGAACAAGGTTTTGTACAGCAGGTGTAAGGTGAGGATCCTGGATCTGAATCTAAAACAATATACTGGGAACCTAAGAATCCAACATATAGTGGGGATGGCCCAGTGAGGACGAGGGCCTGCTGTTCATTCAGAGGCCTAGAATTCAGTTCCCAATGCCTATGCCTGCTGGCTCACAACCCCCACCGTACTTCCAGCTCCAGGATACCCACACCCTCTTCTTGTCTCTATAGCCACTACAGTTTCTTGCACATACACACACAGACACAGACATATACATATAATTAAAAACAGCAAAATCAATCTTAAAAGGGTCCTACCCATCCCCACAACAAGTCAGACGACAGAGACAGAGAGCTTAGAGATTCTTAAAGCCCTCACCTAACTTACAAAAATTTATGCTAAAATTTGGGTATTACAATAAAGGATTCATAAACTAAAATATTCAGGTTATCTTTAAGGAGAATTACCCTTACTCAAATCTAGAGCTCGCCACCAACAGCTACACAATGAGTAAAACCAGGGACTACCTCAGCAGCATCAGAAGGATCTCTGAAGCTTGGAGAAGCTTGGAGACTATACTTTGAATTTGAGCATTTTTTTGTTTGTTTTTGAGTTGTTTTGTGATAGCAGGGAACTAGGCCATTACAAAGCTGGGTAGCTATTAATAAATTTGTAACAGGAAGCTCTACCTTTACATTCTCTTGTATGTTACATGGCCAGTTCTGAATAAAACTAGTCCTGACTGACTTATATCCTATCTCTCTATAATGAAATTAAGCAAAACAGGGGACTGGTTGTTTCTGGCACATCCTGCCCTCCTTTTGGTTCAATCCCAAAACTTCCCCTTCCCAGAGAGCTCCATCACTGGGCTACTTCTGTCTCCCACATTCTACTTTTTCAGTTCCGGATCTTCCCAAAGCATTTTTCTTTCTTGCTATAAGTAGACAGAAAATTCCTGGCACTGAGAGATCTTAGCTCCTCTGGACAAGTCAAATTTAAAGGTACCAATGAACAGAAATAATTGCTAATGGCAGAAATTCCCAGACGTGTTAGGTCGTGGAACATTCTCCACACTTCCTACTGCTCAGGCCTGCCTGATTACTCTAATGCCTGAACTAAAGGATATTTTCTCAAAAAATCATGCTTTTCTTGTTTCTTACCTTAATTTCATTTTTTATAGTAAAGAAAAGCCCCTCTAATGCTCTTTGCCCGTTCTCTTAATAAAACAGTGTCAACAAAATGTCTCCCCGATCAAATACCAATTTAAAATGCCAGCTGACGTTGGTTCTTTTTAACCTTCGTCACTAGTCACAATTTCCAAGACAATTTCCCTTTATGATCTTTTACACCACCCCCAAACCTCTCCTCTTTTTTGGCATAATGAATCTCAGTGCAGCTGAATCACGCAGGTCTGATTTAGCATGCAAAAATGTCAGTCAAAGCAAGCGAGATGTATGCCTTGGCCTGGAGTGCTCAAAGCTTCGATGAATCACAGGTTTAGTTTTTGCCAAATGAAAGGCAATTTCACTTGCAAAAAATAAAAAAATCTGTGGAGATATGGCTTTTAGCTCACAGGAAAAATGTTCTAAAAATGTCTAGCGAAGGGACACACACAGAGGAAATAAAAAATGCGTTTACAGCACATTTCTTTCAATTAAAATATTTCCTCCCTGAACTTCATCAAACACGTGATAAAATTAGACTACTGAATTGCTGATTCAATTAGACCATATTAATGCTTAGATATTTAATGGATCCCAAGTCAGACAGACTTTGTCAGTCAGAATCTGGCAACTAGATGTCAAAACCATGAGGGACATGTTAATCTCTTCTGACTTCCACTTAAGCACCAGACACGGTACAAAAATATTATTGAGAATATTACAGGTGATCATTTTGTAATTGCTGTTCTCAGGATAAATGTTTTAAAAATGCAACCTTCATTTTCATCTTGGACTCCTGACCACAAAAGGCACACTGTGCTGTTACCATGGCACTCCACTGCTAGCTCCAGGACACCTGGAAGGTTCAGAGTGCTGCATTCTTAGGAGGATCGTCCATCCTGATTCGCCAAGTGCAGCTCAAACCAGTGTTCAGTGGAGCCGTCTACACCAGCCTTTAACTCGTGGCTGCTCCAAACAATGGATATCGGCATGGCGGCGGCCCCATTTAGCTGTCTGAAACAATTCCTCTTTTTCTTTTTCTTATCCAAGATTCTTCTGGTTCTGACCTCGTGTGTGTGTGTGTGTGTGTGTGTGTGTGTGTGTGTGTGTGTGTGTGTGTGTGTGTGCGTGCGTGCGCGCGCTCGCACTTGTACTGTAGAAAAGAGCGGTGAAGCCGTAAGCCGTTCACATGGCGTTTCAGATCACGTGACTACGGTAATGTGGACTGTCCCAATCAAGCCATTCTAAGATCGGTTACGTGGATAACTATTTGGAGCTCTCCTGGAAGCATTTGTAAGGAAGGAGAGCACAGAAAAGGGGAGGACTGGAATATCAACTCCACCACCTGTTGAAAACATGGTGACACAGGATGGAACTTGGCTAAACACATCAAGAGGCGATGCAGTGTGCAAGATTCAAAGGTGAGGAGAGGCAATAAATCTTTGGATGCTCATCCCAAGAGCACTGATAGCCATCCCCGTCGCTCAGCCCTGGCGGCTCAGATATTTGTCTGTGGAAGGGGAAAGATGTTTCCTAGGCAATGTTAAGGTGCAGACCTGATAAATCTTTTCTGCTGTTCACTAAGTGCTTCAACTTCCATAACATCTGGCTTCCTAAAAGTTGTAAGAGCAATTGGTTTTTAATTTATTTATTTTGTGATAGAGTCAAACTTTAAACAGGAGGACAAACACCTGAAAATTGTTGCTTTTAGACATCAAAGGGATCTTTCTGCCTGTTTGTGACACCATATTGTTCAAGCATGTAAATGCAATGCAAGAACTCATTGATAATTTTAAGAGACCAAGATGAACTCCACAATTTGTTTGTTTGTTTGTTTCTTTCTTTCTTTCTTTGCCTTTTATCCAAGCTTACCAACTGGTGTCACTAAGGAGATTTCAAAGTGTTTTTGTCTAGGTTTTGAAGCTGGCCATTTTAAACTCGAGCATACTTTTGTAGACTACAGCTTACTTTCAAAGTCTAGAGTTTGTGTTATTGATTTCAAATATGTCATTTTCTCAGCCTCAATTATTGCATGTGTGAGTGATGAAAGTTTAATTTTCATTTGTTGGAAGATCTATGCCTCAATATGCTTTTGACACACTCTGATTTACTGAGACTGTTATTAATTTTGAGTAACTTTCATCAGGGAACTTTTTCCGTGATCTGCTGAAACCCCCCTTCCTCTGCCCCGCAGATTTCAGTTCTTGGGTTTAACTGTGTAACCTCTCACTTTAGTTCATTAAGTCACGTTTAAGAGCAGCATTTACACAATGGACTTCAAGAGAGAATGGTCCTAAAATAGCAACTCAATGTGAATATTTCTATAGCTTGTTTGCTAGATAAGCAAGCCTCTGGGTTTCCTAGATACTAACTATCCCTGAACACATTCAGTTTACAAAAAGTGCAACAACTTTGGGCAGAGTAGAACCTACCTTTTGCAGATGCTAAAAAATTACAATTCTGGAGGTCTTTTTAAGGAAAAAAGTGGAATATTAAACTAAAAACTTCATTCTGAATACTAGTTTTGAAGAGACCTATGCAAATGAGGGAACTGTTTAATCTTAATTCACCAGTTTCAAGGCCATCCTGCTCTTGGCACTCAAGGGAACACGTTCATGGGAATGGATACTTAGCAATGGCGTAAAAGCAGCAACAGCCACTGCTCGGTGGATATCTAAGATGTACAGTGGGCTCAGAGAGCCTGACTATCATAATCTTGTAAAATCTCTTCAGCACTGGGCTGAAGAGATGGCCCAGTGGTGTAAAGCACTTGCTGCTATTCCAGGACTGGAGTTTAGATACCAGCACCCAAAGGGTCTGAAAATCTAGTCCTAGTGGGTCTGACACCATCTTCTGGCCTCTGTGGGCACTGCATACATGTTGTGCACAGATGTATATGCAGGCAAAGTTCTCTGGCATATGAATACATTCACTGTTTATTAAAGAAGAAAAATTTGCATAGTAATGAAACAAATTTTGTATTTATTTTTGCACAAAAATTAAATATTGGCTAAATATTAGATGTATCAGGACAAAGGAGATCTTCAGTATTTTTCATAATATATCAATTTTATAATCAACACCAAGAATATGTAGTAAAAACCAGTGAGAGTATGTTTATGACCATTTCAGAAGTTGTTGAAAATTATTTCCTAACTAACCCTAAGCCAAATTTTACTTGATTATCTTTATGAAATTCACATCAGCAACTGAAACAGTAATTTTACAAACCAGCTATTCTAACATAATACAATCATGGAGTTAGGAGATAGTGTTTTGATAGTTCTAAGATAGGAGAAACACATTAAAGTTACTGTGTTTCTTAATTAAGCTACACATAAAAATAAAAAAAATTCCTAACAGTCATACATACATCTTATCTGTCTGTAAGCAGATGAAATGAGCTATCCCAGATAACAGATCTAGAGCTTGAATCAAGAACCAAGTAACTCCAGAGTGGGGCCACTCTCTCTCAGCCATCTTCACAAGCTGGGCATCCCATTGCTACAATGTACTGAGCAGCAGGAAGATGCCAGGATCCACGGACAATGTAACCAATGTAACTAGTTCCTCCATCAGCCTGACTTTCATTAACACACACCTGTTACAGATGAGATGCGAACCAAACATACATTGGGAAACTTAACTGATATCTTCACCTACCATAAGAATGGCAACCCCCAGAGTTCCTTAGGACCTTCAAATACATTTTGAAACATTTTATTTTACTTTTATGTCTATGAGTGTTTTGTCTGAACAAATGTCTGTGTACCACATGTGTCTGGTACCCTCGGAGTTCAGAAGAGGGCACCACATTTCCTGAACTTTAAACTTTGATCACTTTCCGATGCCACAGGGGTGTTGGGAACTCAGCGCAGGCCTCCCCAAGAGGAGAAAGTTCTGTTAACCTCTTAGATATCGCTCTAGCCTCGGGGACTGAGTTTTAAATGCCAGTTTCCCTATCTTGCCCACGTTTGTGTACATTTCAGCTATATAGATTACTGCCGATGTGCATTACTGAGGCATTGCTGTGCCAGCATCTGTTGACAAAGGACCTGCAGTGCTGGCATTCCATTGGGACTGTCCAGTCCCCAGGTCCAGTGCATCAGGTGGTGGCCTCATACATGACCTTTAGAATTTGAATGAAACGTCAGCGTAACATCCCTTGTTGAACAGGTTATTTCTTTTCTTTAATTATTCTGCAAACTGACCCTGCCCCATGGTGGACAATGTGTGGACTGTGGTTAATTCCTTTGTGGTCTTCACATAATCTAATGGCAGCCAGCCATTAACTGATGCTTGCTTGTTCATTTGCCCATATTTTTGAAAGTAGATTTTCATTAGTAATAAAACCTGACAAAATAACTTATTTAATATTATAGAACTTATGACAAAAATATATAAGATGATGGTCTTCTGTGAAAAGAATGTTTGTTTCTTGCTACTGTAAGAGTACAATAAATGAAGATACATTTGT
This sequence comes from Rattus norvegicus, assembly GCF_021556685.1. NCBI lineage: Eukaryota > Metazoa > Chordata > Mammalia > Rodentia > Muridae > Rattus > Rattus norvegicus. Next base: position 270,495,429 of record NC_141534.1, on the reverse strand, counting down.
TAGAATGTTATCATTCCCTTAATTCCAAGTTAAATGTAATAATTGTGAAATATAAGATTAAATTAGCTATAATAACATGTAAGGATCCTCCTTTAGAGTACATTTTGGGAGCAGCAATTAGGTACCTGACATTGTCAGATGAAGCAGATAAGAGGAAGATGCAAAATGTTCAGAGCTTCTACCAGGAAAAAAAAAACTAAATAAAAGCAAAACAGCGCGCGTCCTCTTTCAGACAGAAAATATTAGTGGAAGAGCAAAGGAATGGAAGAGTTCCTTTAAAAAGGAACAGGACAGACGAAAACACTTTTGTGATAAGCCTGGTTCTCAGGGGTCCATCTTCCCAAGTGTCATCAGGCCACACACGAACAAATCCTGAGCACAGCATTAGTTAACGTTCAGAGACTCTCTAAAGAACATAGGACTGAGAGCCAAACGTTCCAGGCTTGGGGTGAGGGTGGGGACACAGTCCATGTGCCAGCGAACCAGGCTTAGCTATATAGCCTCAAGTCGTCAGTTAAATGAGCCAAATTAATAGTGAGGAGCAGAGGAAGCAGATTTATTTAATGTGGCCATGTTGGGGAAACGGACACAGGGAGTCAGGGATCACCTCTCCAGTCTGTCTTTGAGGTCCTCGAGTATGGAGAGTAAGGTTTAGGGTGAATGCGTGTGGCATGCATGGCTGAAGAGCCCAGTCAAGGGTGCCTCCTGCCTACTACTAGATTTAGTTCCCATCTCCAGTAAGATCTTCCTGCAAGCTAGAAGACTTTCTCAAGGAGACAAGTTCCTTCTCTGGCTGGCCCCAGGACTTTACTAATTTCTGACTTCTTTTGTTTTTCATTATTTCAAAAGTCTGACAGTCGAAGAGCGGACACAGGCATCTCTTTGGAATGCACCTATCAGTGCCTGCGGGTTGGTTCTATTAGTGCAGTAAACTCGGCCAGTACTCACCAGTGGTTGGTGATTCACATTATTCTACGTCTCCAAGCACCCAGAAGCACAGCTAGCATTTGCATGTTACATATAGATATATGTAAGGCTCTAAGAGATTATATAGCTTCTAAAGTCATGGAGACAGAAACCGGGACAGAGATCATGCCGTGGGGATCAATAAGTAAGAAGCACCTTTACAGCCAAGCTATGATTCAATTATGGAGTATTTACCACCTTACTCCTAAGAAATCACAAATTCTTGGTTAGGAAGACAAAAAAGTGAAACACTTATGGCATTCATGAGGATATTCAAGCCATTTATCATCCAAACTGTAATGACGAAATACCACCTAGGGTTGGCATCTTTAGCTATGGCCCTGGGATCATATTGATAATAGCCAACCCCATCAGGGATTCTCACACGAGCCAGGACTGACACCAGTCAAGAGAAGTGGGTGAAGGACAGCAAACCGTGAGTGAAGACGCCACAGAAAAGGGTACACACCAGGCCGTGAGGCGTGAGAGATCGGCCTGGCTGTCAGCACAGGGACAGATCAAGAGACTTCTCAGCACTGGGATGGCTCCGTGGTAGAGTGCTTGTAAGTGCAAGTAAGAGGACCTGAGTTTCAATCCCAGAGCCCATGAGTGAGCGCATGTCTGTAAGCGCAGTGCACTGGAGGTGAGGTAGGGTCAGAGTCAGGAGAACAGAGTCGCCATGGCAAGCAGGCATCGCAGAGAATGAGGACCAACCCAGGCTCAAACAAGATGAAGGTGGGGACAGCAAAAAAACCATCCAACGACTGGATGCTTGCTCTTGGCTTCAGACTGGTCATGGGCCCGTGGCCTGGAGAAATGGCACGTTACACGGATCTCTTCGCTGGGAACAGAGTAGTGCAGTGCTGGGTCCGCCCAACCCAGGCCACAGCTTGTGTTCACACTAACTGAGTTGGGCTTTCCTTGCACGGGCTTACTCAGGTTGGAGATTTACTGCAACAAGGTTACTCTGTGCATTTCGGTGCACTGGAGCCTCTTAACCACCAGAACAGTCACAGTGGTACCTGCTTTTGTTTAAAGGATCAAAGTTCAAAGAACTCACTTCACTGCCCCAAGACGAATGGCACTTCAGAGGAAAAGCTATGACTCTTATCCAAAACTGTTTGACTCCGAGATTTTTTCCCTAACAACACTCCTGTAAAAATGCACAAAGCAAAACCAAACCACCGCCTCCACCAACAACAAAAGCATTTCAGTTTGTCCATCCGTTAAGAGCGTTCCAGTGCATTTGAGCAGGTAGACGAGAGTGATGACGAAGAAAAGATCCTGGTGCACTAAAAAGCACATCGGTCCTCGACCGTGTTTGCCCAAATGGAGAATTTAGCTGTCGGCCATACTTGCCAGCCACACAAAGGCCACATGGAGTTTGGACCTCACCACAGTTGCACATGAGTCCCCGGTAGCACAGTCAGGCCACAGCCCTGTGACTGTGCTCCAACCTTAATTCTTTCACCTCAGTCAACGCGCCCCACCCCCAGCCACACACTGTTCACTGCGAGATGCCGAAAGGGTTGCCGACCGTCGGGCAAACTGCAGAGGGTAATTACTGTCATCTTTAATATGTGCTTTAATAGTATTTGAGGCCAATTTCAAGCACTTCAAATAATGTGTTATTATAACAGAAGAAAAGTATTTTTTAAACGAAACAAGCCTTCTGCTATCATTTTCAGCTTTCTTTTGATAATGTGAATTGATTTTTTTTAAAAGAGCTCTAACAGCTAGGGGCTTTGAAAGTCTCCCTCAAATAGGTCAGGGTCTTACTTCCCAGGTTGTGTTGTACAGCATGAAAGGCTGCCTGGGTTTTCTCATGACTTTCCTCCTCAGGGGACCTCCCGTGGATCATTTCTCTCAGAAAGAAAGAATCCATTGACTGAGCCTGTCCTAAAGCTAACAGACTGAGCTTTCCACAGGAGAAACGGCAGCAAATCGAGTGTGGCTATTGACCAGCCTTCTGTAGTTAAAAATACAACAGACTCTACCTAGTCTGATTCACTCTTGAAATACTGGTCATTTTCTAGCTCTGCAGGCAGGACTTATGGGTGGATAACCTTTCAGGCAAGGAGAACAGAAGTATTAACTGCTACTGTCTTTCAGTGTTTATAATGTGCCGTGAGCATATGCGCACACACGTGTACACACACACACACATACAAACATACACACACACATGCACATGCACACATACACAAACATACACACTCACACACACATATACACACATACACATATACACACACATATACACATACACGTGCACACACATACACACTCACACAATACACACACATACCCATACACATACACGCACATACACACGTACAAACATACATATACACATAATTCCCCCCACAAGTACACACACACACACACACACACACTGTCCGTCTGTCCATCCATCCATGTACCTATCTTAGTCATGGGTAATACAAAACTGTCCTGATCATGTATTAAATACATGTATTCCTTTCAAAAGAAAGGTGCTTAAAATTCAATGGCTTAATTATACTATTAATAACCTAACATATTTATCTTTCTTTCAATCCAGGATAATTACTTAACAGGAAAAGATATGCCCTATTAAATGATATAATTAAACTATAAATTATTTTAAAACTACCCAGACAAGCTATTTAGGAGTATTTAAAAATAGTTATGCCATTTTTTTTCATTTGAAATGAAATACAAGTAAAATGATGAAAAACTAAAATAATTTTTCTTCTACTTTTTATTTTTTAAAATTTGTTTCTGTGCATATGTGTATATGCATCTGTGCCTATTCAAGTGTGTGTGTGTGTGTGTGTGTGTGTGTGTGCACATGCGTGTGTCTGGTATATGTGCTTGTGTACTCTCAGAAGCCAGAAGTGGGCATCGGATCCCTGGAGGTGGAACTGAGGTTTGTGTATCATCTGGCTGGTTAGCAGGTGCCACAGTCCATGTTCTCATGACTCTGCAGGAAGTTTCTTAACTCCCAGGCATCTCCGCAGCCACAGCACAGAGGGGAGATCTGCCATCTAAAGGATGGTGAGAGACATCTTACCAACGCGGATGGTGGTGGTGGTGATGACAAACTTCTCTCTCCTAAACTGAGCATTACTCGTGAAAAAAAGCCAATACAATGAAATTCCTTAATAAAAATATATTTATTATGAGCTTAGTCATTTCCTTTGGTAAGGAGCATAATTTAAAAGTTGTGTATGTGTGTCAAAGTGTGTATGTTCATATGTGTACTGTGTAGCTCTACATGTGTGCACAGTAGAGGTTGATGTTCAGTATCTTCCCCAGTCCCTGCTCACACTCCTTTTGGAAACAGGCTCTCACTGAGCCTGGAGTTCTCCAGCAGGGCCCAGGGATCTGCCTGTCTCTTCGTCCTTGGTGCTGCTGAATGTTACAGGTTCAAACCCATGCTTGTCCCGGGTGCTTTGAACTAAAATCCTCATGCTGCAGACCAAGTGCCTTACCAACTAATTCATCTCACCTTATGCTTTTCTTCACCTAGACTTCCTCTGTCCTAGGCTGGCCTTGAACTCAGAGATCTGTTTGGCTTTCTCTTCTGGGATTAAAGGTGTGTACCACCATGCCTGGATCTAAACTTAGCTGGGTAGGATCTGGCCCCGAAGTCCTACTCCCTTAATGTGCTCTCTCCTAGAACACAGGATTCAGCTCCATGTCAGCTCCTTTAATTTCTAAACCATATGTTCTACATTTTCCCTTTCTAAGCTTGCTATGCTTGTTCAAAACGTGCTTCATGAGACTTGAGCAGAGAACAAAGTCTCTGCTGGGCCTTTTTGAGGCTTCCTTTGTCAATGCAATTAATACAGATATCTTTACCTTAGCCTCAGGCAGACTCTTCAGATAAGGGCAAAAAGTAGCCACATTCTTCACTCAAATATCACAAAATAGTCTCTAGGCCACATACTGAAATTCTTCTCCACTCAACCCTTTTGGGACAGGTTTGCACAGTTCAAATCACACTTTGCAACAAAGTCTTCCATATTCCTACTAAGATAACTCACTAAGCCCCAGTTAAGGCATAACACTGCTTTCCAAATCCAAAATCCCAAAATCCACATTCTTCCAAACAAAAGCATGGTAAGGCCTATCACAGAAATACCCCAGTCTCTGGTACCAACTTCTGTGTTATTAGGGTTTTACTGCTGTGAGCAGACACTATGACCAAGGCAACTCTTTAAGAACAACGTTTAATTGGGGCTGGCTTACAGGTTCAGAGGTTCAGTCCATTATCATCAAGGTGGGAACATGGCAGCATCCAGGCAGGCATGGTGCAGGAGGAGCTGAGAGTTCTACATCTTCATCTGATGGATGCTAGCAGAAAACTCATTTCAGGCAGCTAAGGTAGGGGTCTTAAAGCCCACACCCACAGTGACACACTTCCTCCAACAAGGCTACACCTCCACATAGTGCTCCTCTAGGGGCCAAGCATATTCAAACCATGTCAGTAAAAGAGCCAGAGTTGGGACCAATCTGGGACCAGTGGGAAAATTCTCACCACAAACCTCTGAGCACAAAGACCCCTCCCTTCCAGGAAGAAAAAAAAACCAGCTGGTTTAGTTCCTGGAACAGTTGCAAGCCAAACTGTCACACAAAGTTACCTGACTCCCGAATGAAAGTCCTGAACAGCACACTGAGTTGATCTGAAAGTTGTTTCACTCCACCAAAATGTGCCTAGTACCCTGCCTGGTTACCATTGTGCAAACTCTGCCCCAATTGTTTGCAAGGTATAGAACTCCCTGTTATAGTCCGACGCCGACATGTTGGAATGATTGAACTCCTCTTGCTCTTGCATCGATCACCACCTCTGTGAGTCTTATTCCAGAGGTCCTGGAAGAGGTTCAGATTGGACCTCACAACGGGCCCTTAGTAGGGTATTGTAAGGAGTATTAATTGAACAACCCTTTGTACATATGCTTTTCCTGTAATTTGTGTAATGTTTGTATTCTATATTTGGTGAAATGTATCTGGGAGTGGTTGGTGGTTCTCTTCTGTAATTTCAGCACTTAAGAGGTAGAGAGGCAGGAAGACTAACTGCAACTTTGAGGCCTAACTGCCCCCATACAGAGAAGCTCCACAGTGAACTAACAGGAAGCCTTCAGACTGAGACTCGCTCTCAAACAAAATAAAGCAAGAAAACAACAAAGCAAAAACCCAGGTTTATAGAATGTGTTCACGATCAGAGAATCTTAGTTAAATATTGAATCACTATATCTAAGACAACCTTCACGCTTTTGTTTAAAAAACAGCATAACATTAATCAGACCCCAATTAAGACTTTGATATCTGGGGCTGGAGAGATGGCTCAGTGGTTAAGGGCACTGACTGTCCTTCCAGAGGTCCTGAGTTCAATTCCCAGCAACCACATGGCGGATGGCAACCATCTGTGATGGATCTGATGCCCTCTCCTGGTGACTGAAGACAGTGACAGTGTAATCACATGCATTAATGGGATCCGATGCCCTGTTCTGGTGTCTGAGGACAGTGACAGTTTGCTCACATACATTAAAAAATAAATTAAAAAGAATTTGATATATGATTGTTTAAAACTGGCTGTGGTCTTTTCTTCATTGTTTTATATATCAGACAATTTCTTCAAGAGATGCTTTAGGTTGTCACAACTAGAATAGGCATGTTACTCATATCCCATGGGCAGAGGGCGGGAATATGTTATCAAGGCCAAGCTGGCTAGTTTAAAATAAAGGTATATTGGGACAGAAGTGCATTTAAAAAAACATTTTTTTTCAAGATACAACATAGCCAGTCTAATAACCTGGATCGTATTTGCATAAACAATACAATTTAACGAGCACTGATTTTGGAATGAAGAGTGAAATCTTACTTTATTCATCTATGATTTAGGAACAGGATAAATCCTGCATTAGTGTGCTCTTGTGATGACAGAAAAGAACATTTTAAAAGTGTAACATTGCATAGATATTGTTAATGATCCTATTCAAATTATGAAACAGTTCTTATAAAGACAGAATTAGTCATTACATACACTCTCCTTAGTAAGATATACATAAAAAGAGCTAAATATAAATGTTTACAGAAATGGAAAAGAGTTGTCACGCAAAGACTTGTTGTATTGCAAAAGCATGTTTCATAACAGGTTGTGAACACAAGGAATCACAGGGCAGTCTCTATCTGTAGGTTTGATGACAGCTTTCCAACAGTGGCACATCCAATCCTTATCCTTGGCTGACTCACCAGGGCTATCGGTATCACCTTGATAAAGCAGCAGATTTGTCCCAGGCCTTCTAGCCTGTCTGTGTAGGCCCCCCTCCCACACATCATGGAGAACACATACAAATGCAGGCAAATACTTATACACATAAAAATTTAAAATATATAGTAATTTTATGTAAATTACTGGCAATACACTTAATGCCAGAATCATTCTCTCTTAATTTCATTAATAAAATAAAACTCATATATATATATATATATATAAAATCAGTTTGTAAGTTAATAGTAAGATATTTTGTATGTAGGCTGCATGCTGCACATGACTTGGTAATAATTCATATGTGTCACAGATAAATTAATGTTATTGATGCCCTTATGATAGAAATGTAATTAATTAATGTTAGAAGGTCTGATTGGAATTATTTTCTGGCTGTAAGTTTAAGATGTCATCTTTGACAAGCAGACATGTTAAAATTTACAAACCATACCTGTAAGTATTCACTTACACACGGACACGTTAACTAAATGTTACTAACTTCATAGAGTGCTCTGTGCTTGGTAATAATAGTGGCACTGGCTAGACATTTCAGAGGTTAGAAGGGCATGGAAGAGGAAAACTAATTACCAACACTGGTTTGCATAGATATATCATTTCCTTGTCTACTTATTGAAAAGAATCAGCATTGTCTGGGTCCTTGCAGTCTGTTACATGCACAGACTGTACAGTATTCAAAAGCTCCTTTAAGAGTAGGTGCGTGTACCTACTTGACTCTGCTAACGATGGTTTCCGCATGGGACCACGGCTGCCTTGGTGACAGCAAATGAACATGAATTGTTCACCGTCTATAGTGATCTCCATAACAATAAGTATAACAGCTCAATCTGGTTTTCATCCTTAATTGGCTTTTTCTTATCACAATAACTAGGTAGGCATATTCAAAGCTGAAATTATATCTGCATCTCTCACCTGAAGAAAATTCACCTCAAGTGGATGCAGAGATGCCTCAGGAGGCAAAGAGCCTAGTGCATAAACATGAGGACGCAGCTTGGCTGCCCTGCGATATATAAAGGATAGGCATGGTGGTAGAGGTCTACCCTGAGGGGTTGGGTAGGGCTGACAGGTAGATTCCCAAGAGCTTGGTCTAGCCAAAACGAAGAGTGTAGTTTCAGTGAGATACCCTGTCAAAAAACTACAGAGGACTGTGGAAGAAGACACAGAATGTCTACACCTTGTCTCTGCACATGCTAACACAAGTGATTACAACTACACACACACACACACACACACACACACACACACACACACACACACACTGCTGCCTCAGAACGAATAAGCCTTCTTGTATGACACACAACTTTGAAATTCTCAGAAGCCTCAAGAACTAGGCAGAAGCAGTGCTCTAACCATGACAAAAAGAAGCAAATGCACACAAGAGACCCGGGTAGATGGCAGGAAATAATCAAACTCAGGGCTGAAATCAACCAAGGATAAACGAAAAGGACTATACAGAGAAGCAACGAAACCAGGAGCTGGTTCTTTGAGAAAATCAACACGATAGATAAACCCTTAGCCAGACCAATCAGAGGACACAGAGACAGTATTCAAATTAACAAAATTAGAAATGAGAGGGAGACATAACAAAAGAATCTGAGGAAGTTCAAAAAGTCATCAGATCCTACTACAAAAGCCTATATTCAACAAAACTGAAAAATCTGGATGGAATGGACAATTTTTTAGAAAGATATCAGGTACCAAAGTTAAATCAGGATCAGATAAACCATCTAAAAAGTCCCATAACTCCTAAAGAAATAGTAGCAGTTATTAAATTCTCCCAACTAAAAAAAGCCTAGGACCAGAGGTTTAGTGCAGAATTCTATCAGACCTTCATAGAAGACCTCATACCAACACTGTCCAAGCTATTCCACAAAATAGAAACAGACGGAGCACTACTCAATCCCTTCTGTGAAGCCACAATTATGCTTATAACTAGGCCACACAAAGACCCAACAAAGAAAGAGAACTTCAGACCAATTTCCCTTATGAATATCAACGCAAGAATACTCAATAAAATTCTCGCAAACCAAATCCAAGAGCACATCAAAATGATCATCCATGATAATCAAGTAGGCTTCATCCCAGGGATGCAGGGATGGTTTAATATATGAAAATCCATCAACATAATCCACTATATAAACAAACTCAAAGAAAAAAGCCACATGATCATTTCATTAGATGCTGAGAAAGCATTTGACAAAATTCAACATCCCTTCATTAAAAATCTTGGAAAGATCAGGAATTCAAGGCCCATACCTAAGCCATTGCTGTAAAAGCCATATACAGCAAACTAGCAGCCAACATCAAATTAAATGGAGAGAAACTTGAAGCAATCCCACTAACATCAGGGACTAGACAAGGCTGCCCGCTCTCTCCCTACTTATTTAACATAGTACTTGGAGTCCTAGCCAGAGCAATCAGACAACAAAAGGAGGTCAAGGGGATACAAATTGGAAAGGAAGAAGTTAAAATATCACTATTTGCAGATGATATGATAGTATACTTAAGTGACCCCCAAAAGTTTCACCAGAGAACTTCAGCAAAGTGACTGGGTATAAAATTAACTCAATCAAATCAGTAGCCTTCCTCTACTCAAAGGATAAACAGGTTGAGAAAGAAATTAGTGAAATGACACCCTTCACAATAGTCACAAATAATATAAAATACCTCGGTGTGACTCTAACCAAGCAAGTGAAAGATCTGTATGACAAGAACTTCAAGTCTCTGAAGAAAGAAATTGAAGATCTCAGAAGATGGAAAGATCTCCCATACTCATGGAATGGCTGGATTACTATTGTAAAAATGGCCATTTTACCAAAAGCAATTTATAGTTTCAATGCAATCCCCATCAAAATTCCAACTCAATTTTTCATAGAGTTAGAAAGAGCAATTTGCAAATTCATTTGGAATAACAAAAAAAACAAAAAACAAAAAACAGGATAGTGAAAACTATCCTCAACAATATAAGAACTTCTATGGGAATCACCATTCCTGATGTGAAGCTGTATTACAGAGCAATAGTGATTAAAAAAACAAAACAAAACTGTATGGTATTGATACAGACAGAGGCAGGTGGATCAATGAATAGAATTGAAGACCCAGAAATGAACCCACACACCTATGGTCACTTGATCTTTGACAAAGGAGCTAAAACCATCCAGTGGAAAAAAAGATAGCATTTTCAACAAATGGTGCTGTTTCAACTGGAGGTCAGCATGTAGAAGAATGCAAACCAATCCATTCTTATCACCCTGTACAAAGTTTAAGTCCAAGTGGATTAAAAACCTCCACATAAAACTAGAGACACTCAAACTAACAGAAGAAAAACTGGGGAAGAGCCTCAAATACATGGGCACTGGGGAAATTTTCCTGAACAGAACATCAATGGCTTATGGTCTAAGATCAAGAATCGACAAATGGGACCTCAGAAAACTTTAAAGTTTCTGTAAGGCAAAGGACACTGTCATTAGGACAAAACGGGAACCAAAAGTTTGAGAAAAAAATCTTTACTAATCCTATATCCAATAGAGGGCTAATATATAATATATACAAAGAACTCAAGGAGTTAGACTACAGAGAATCAAATCACCCTATTAAAAATGGAATACAGAACTAAACAAAGAATTCTCAACTGAGGAATATTGATTGGGTGAGAGGCACCCAAGAAATGTTCAACATCCTCAGTCATCAGGAAAATGCAAATCAAAACAACTCTGAGAGTCCACCTCACACCAGTCAGACTGGCTAAGATCAAAAACGCAGGTGACAGCAGATGCTGGCAGGATGTGGAAAAAGAAGAACACTCCTCCATTGTTGTTGGGATTTCAAGCTGGTACAACCAATCCTGGGCATACACCCAAAAGATGCTACAACATATAACAAGGACACATGCTCCACTATGTTCATAGCAGCCTTATTTATAATAGCCAGAAGCTGGGAAGAACCCAGATGCCCTTCAACAGAGGAATGGATACAGAAAATGTGGTACATCTATACAATGGAGTACTAATCAGCTATCAAAAACAATGACTTCATGAAATTCATAGGCAAATGGATGGAACTAGAAAATATCATCCTGAGTGACATAACTCAATCACAAAAAACACACATGGTATGCACTCCTGATAAGTGGATATTAGCCCAAAAGCTTGTATTACAATCCACAGACCACATAAAGCTCAAGAAGAACAATGACCAAAGCACGGATGCTTCAGTCCTTCTTAGAAGTGGGAACAAAAATATTCATAGGAGGGGATATGGAGACACAGTGTGGAGCAGAGACGGAAAGAGTGGTCTTTCTTTCATTCACAGCCTGCCCCACCTGGGGATCCAGCACATATACATACAGTCACCAAATCCAGATAATACTGCTGATGCCAAGAAGTGTTGCTGACAGGAGCCTGATATATCTCTCTCCTGAGAGGCTTAGCCAGAATGTGACAAATACAGAGGAGAATGCTAGCAGAAGACCATTGAACTGAGAATGGATTGAAGGAGGAGCTAGAGAAAGGATTGAAGGAGCAGAAGGGGTTTGCAACCCCATAAGAAGAACAATACCAACCAACCAGAGCTCCCAGAGCCTAAACCACTACCCAAAGACTATACATGGACAGACCCAGGGCTCCAGCTGCATATGTGGCAGAGGACGGCCTTGTTGGGCACCTGCCAATGCTAGATCCTTCCCCCACAATGTAGGGGAATACTAGGGCAGTGAGATACACGTGGGTGGGTGAGTGAGTGAGGGAACACCCTCACAGAAGGAGGAGGGGAGATGGGATAAGGGGTTATAGATGGGAAACCGGGAAAGGGGGATAACATTTGAAATGTAAATAAATAATATTCAATAAAAAAAGCTGAGCAATTTTTAGATTATAGGTATAAATTTATATATTTAATTATATTATTATTTTGTTATAGAACAAACTGTAGGTTTTTGTTTGTTTGCTTAAGAGAAAAATCTAGCTTGACTACATAAGTCATATTTCTGGATGTATGTTACAGGGTTTTCAGAGACAGGTCCTGAAGACTGATCAGCACCACCACCACCACAATCATCAACATCACCACCAGAGGATTAATTCTCTGATGAACTGGTAATGGAAAATGAAGACTGCAGTGGAGCCACACAGAAGAAGGTCACTGGGGACATGGGCTTGGGGACCACAAGTTGTCCTGGCCCCTTCCCGAATACCATGCATCTCTACCAGGAAATTGACAATAGCTCCTGCCCTATGCTCCCAATACCACAATGTTTTCCTTCATCATTGCCGTTGACCAAGACATCTAACGCAGTGGGCCAACATAATAATCCCTCTCCAACCTGAAAGGCCTTCTGGCACAGTGAGGAGGCTCACATATGCCTCTTGTATATGTTTATATTTGACTTCTTACTACAATTGAGGTCCTAGTGGATTCTGAACAAACACATCTTAATCGATTGTGAGATCTGTTTTCTATGAGTTCAAAAACCACGGGCTCATTCTTTCATATTTATGTCAGTTCACATATAAATTTTAACCTTTCCCTGCAGTTTTGTTTCTCTTAAATCTATGAAACTTTATAGCTTTAATACATTTGAACAGTCCCAGGCCAATACCCACAAACAAAGCGCACTTAGAGCCACACCTTCCGACTCTGACACTCATGTTTCCTTTTCAGTCCTGCAAATAACTACAAAGGCCAAGCAGGAAACCATCTTTTCTTTTTCATCTTTTAAGAGTAAATGTGCATATATGTTAATATTTCTGTCTCTTTATTCAAAAGACAATATACGATGCATAATTTTTCTCAACTTGGTACCTCACCAAGTGTATCATTTGAGACCATTCTGTAGCAAAGCATGTCAATATTTATTTTCATAGCTGCAAAACAGAACATTTTGTCATATTTTTATTAGTTTATTCTCTCACATATTACATCCCAACTGCAGTTTCTCCGCCTTCTTCCTCCCAGTCTGCCCCCCCCTACATTTTATCATATGCACATCAATATTTAAACATGTCAAAATGTTTGTGTTGTTTTCAGTCTTTAATATCTATGATTGGTCCTGCTGCTTTGCCTGCCTTGTGCATTTAGGACAATGGCCGAGCTGACCCTGTGGAACTTAAGAGCAACTGCATATATAAACGGTAAAACATGCCTCTGCGTCTCCAACAACATCACAGAACATGTTTTCTTATAACTGTATTACTAGGTGATTTTATCAATTTCCTATTGCTATGGTAACAAATTGTCAAAAATTTAGTAGGTTGGAACAAAAAAACACAGTTCTGGTATCAGAAACTCAACATGCATCCCATTCAGACAAAATGAAAATGCCAGGGGGCTGTGCTTCTCCCGGAGGCCTGGGTGAAGGTCGGTTTCCTCATCCTTTCTAGCCTCATGGTCCTCCCCTCTTAGCAGCAAGTAATCTATCTCATCACCCTGCCTTCTGGTCTTATGAATCTGCCATCTGTCTCCTATGACTCCACCCTCTGCTCCCATGACTCCGCCCTCTCCTCCCATGGCTCCACCTTCTGCTCCCATGATCTGCCCTCTGCTCCCATGGCCCCACTCTCTGCTCCCATGACTCTGCCCTCTGCTCCTATGGCTCCGCCCTCTGCTCCCATGGCTCCACCCTCTTCTCCCATGACTCCGCCCTCTGTTCCCATGACTCTGCCATCTGCTCCCATGGCCCCACACTCTGCTCCCATGACTCTGCCCTCTGCTCCCATGGCTCCACCCTCTACTCCCATGGCTCCGCCCTATGCTACTATGGCTCTGCCCCTGCTCCCATGACTTCACCCTCTGTATCCCATCTTCTGTCTCCCATGACTTTATCCTCTCCTCTGACTCTTCTTTCATTGTTAATACTTGTGGCTCCATTGGGCTCAACCAGTGGATTTCTTAATCCTATACACTTGACTTTAATCGTAACTGCTGTGGTGATTTGAATGCTTGGCTCAGGGAGTGGCAGTATTTGGGGGTGTGCCTTGTCCGAGGAAGTGTGTCAGAGTGGGTGTGGGTTTTAAGACCCTACCCTAGCGGCCTGGAAGCCAGTCTTCTCCCAGCACCCTTTAGATGAAGATGCAGAACTCTGAGCTACCCCTGCACCATGCCAGCCTGGATGCTGTCATGTGCCTTGCCTTAATGATAATGGGCTGAACTTCTGAACCTGTAAGCCAGCCCCAACGTTGTCCTTATAAGAGTTGCCTTGGTCATGGTCCGTTCACAGCAGTAAAACCCTAACTATGACAACTGCCAAGTCTCTTTGGCCATGTGATGTCATGGGACTTATGTGAGATCTAGACTTCAAACAATTTAATGACAAACAATTTCAACCTAACTCGTTTTTATGAGGGAATTTGAGTTATTTTTGTGTTTAAAGGCTTTTTTTTGTACTTATGTGAACTTTCTATTTATATTAACAACATTTTAGTTGTTTTAAATGTTTATTTTTAAAGCTCTTTAATTATAAGCTCTGCAAGTATTTATAATTTTGTTACGTAAGACTTGGAACAGATCCAGTTGTTCTCTTCGTTTCCACACAGCTCTTAAGCCAACACAATTTCAGGAAAGAACAAGTTCATCTTTTCCTTACAGATTGATATGCCTGTAGTTTTATTTACTATGTTTCTATATAAAATTTGATCTATATCTAGATTTTTAACTGTGCTTAAATTTAAGATATTTATCATAAATGACACCATCTATTACATAACTGCTTAGATATGACAAAAATTTAACTAATAATCTGTTAATTAAAATCAATAACTGAAATTAAGGTACTTTAGTACCAGAACCAGAAGTGGAACTAGAACCGGAACTGGAGCCCCAGCCTCTGATTGGCCCTGGAGCCAGGGCCTCAGACTTCGAGTTCAATGCTCTATGCACTAAAGATGATGTAGTCACAGTTTTGGCCTTGATTTCACTTTTCTTTATGCTTTGACTTCCAAAATACGTTTATCTGAAGGATGTATTCAGTAGTAAGATCTAAATGCGACAGCCAGCAGTAAGTTGATTGTTCACCACCAAGAGAAGTCATGAGAACTAAAAGAATTCGGAAGGAACAGATATAAACACAACTCTGAAGGTCATATTGATTACCTGGCTGAGGGTAACAAAACGCAGCACAATACAGTGGTGCCATTTTTTTCAAGATATGCTTTTTTTGGTGCATTGGTGTGTGTCGGGCCGTGAATGTCACATGT